>NW_010399410.1:64160-78551 GCF_000710305.1 Buceros rhinoceros silvestris
AGGTGGGGCGCACTGCCCCGCCGCCGCACGGCCCCCTGCCACAGGGAAGCAGTAACCCTGCTACGTGGCAGATACAGTGCACCGTGGCTCACCATGAGACACAACTTTAGTTATTCTTTGGGTGGAAAAGTGCCCTCAAGGCCTGGAAGAAACCAAGGTATCTGACAGGCACCATGTGCTAGCAAGTTGTCTACTGTAAACCAGATGAGCTGCAGAACAGGATTAATATGCAGTCTTACATTCAGTGACAGAACCCCAGAGAAACATCAAAAATATCCCCAAAAATATGCACAGGGCAGCACAGGACCCTTAGAGGCCCTTGGATGGACAACATGGAGACAGGAGTACTTAAATACAATTTCACACAAGAATTGCTGAATTTACCAGGAAGCAATGATAAAGTGCCCAGATTTTGTATCAAATGTCTGCAGATATTCTCAAGTTAAGATAAATAATCTAACTGTGTACAATTGTTCAGTAGGAGAGCAAACTGCATCCCGAGCCAGGTACAGGCTTGCTGAGTAGACCGATTCAGCACCAAACCCCTCACGAAATAATTAGGTTTTGTAACACAACACAAATCTTTGGTGAGCAATTCGAGAAAAAAAACTTACTGAGGAGAAACCAAGATCCTGCTTTCACTTACGTCCATCTCCTAAGAAACACTCAAGCTCAACGAAGAAACTGTCCATGACCCACCCTCCATGCAGAAACCCAATGCCCTGCAATGCTACCAAAGTCAGGGAGCTTTATCATGCTCCACTCTATAAATGCAAGATAAAGGTGCCTTGTGGCTTCTTGAATATAACAAGCTGATCTTTCCCAAGTTCTAAAGGAAAATATTCAAACTAGCAGAAACGTACAGATGACTGAACCAAACTGTCTGTCTTGGGGACCAAAGCTCGCTTAAATAACAAACACTAAAATCAACTTGATCACCTCAATGATATGCTGATTTGCATCAGCTGAAGCTGAGGGCTAACACATGGTGATAATAAAAAATACATCTTGCTAGCCTGAAGTACATGTATATTAAAAATTGTTAAATGTGGAGACATCATTTATCTGTGAAACTACTGAATGAAGAACAGTTTTAAGTAATGTAGGAATGCTCTCAGATGATGAATAAGGCAGATACAGAAAGTGAAGGAACCAAATTAAAGAGTCTACTGCAGTTCTGAAAGAGTAAGCACACAAATTCCACTCCCTCCGTAATTGCCAGCTAATGTAACGATACAGACAGCCTCTGGATTGTACAAGCAAAGCCAGATCTGCAGGGAGGGAAGACAGCAATCCTTATCCTTTATAAAACTAATGCTATAGGATAAACTAGGCAAGTTTCACAGTTCACTTTGTCCACTGTATCTACTGGCCTAAGAAAAGAAGCTGCTTTTCTCTACATATATGTCCTTAGAACATCCCAGATAGGATGGCATCGCTAGTAATTCCCTTAACAGTTTCAAACAAGATACATCATTTAGCTTTGCCCATTCTCCTAATTAGCTAAACCTTGCAATGATCCCTGAAGCTGCAAATTTTCCATGGTCTTGAACAGTTCAGACATTGCTGGGACTGCTTTCCATTTCAAAGATGGTGTTCTATGACAATTTACTTTGAGGGGCTGTACACTTGTGATCTTCAAGCAGGCTTCTTACTCAGGGGTGATATTCTAGCTAACTCACTCTCATCGCCAGGGTGTTTTGGGAAATTCCAGGTTCTGCCTGCAAGACAAGAATCAGTCATTTCTGTCTCCCGTCCTGCCACTTAACCACTGCCACTCCAAGATCAAGACAAAAAGGCTCTGCAGGTCCCTCCCACTGCCTTAGCCACTCCGATGGAGTGTCTCCTAGGGGGATATTCAGAGGGGGGACAGCCAGCTTTCTCTTTTTTTGCACAGGCATCACTGGGTAGCCCAGCACAATTCCCACCCATGGAAGGAAACCATCTCCCCTTGAGAAACAGCAGGTGCTGACACATGAATATTCACTACTAAGCAACATCGGGAAGGTTTCCAGCCCATATAGTGAGCTGGAGTGGAAAAGCTTAGCAGAGAGAACGCTTACAATCCGTGTGAACACCAATAGACACCTAAGGCGGCTCAAACCCACCAACCAGTAAAACCATTCAACAGGCTCAAGCGCCACCTCCTGGAAAATTCCTTTCAGTTCAACCCTACTACTTTTTCTAGGTGGGGGAAAAAAAAAAGCTGGTGTGAGATCTTTCAGTGTTGAATTTAATTGAAATGCTGCAACCATTGGCACGTACAAAACCCGGAGGAGCTGGTTCCCGTCAGCCACCAGCCACATCGCAGGCTGGATCCTGCTCATTCTGTTTCCTACACTTGGAAACAGATTGTCAACGGTTTGGAGAAGAGGTCTTAGCATTTTTATTTCAGAGGCAAGTACCTGAAGCTATACGCTAGCAGGCAAGCATGGCAAAATTGATGGGGTTCCACAAATCAGAGGGAGAGCTTAGTTTAAAAGTATTGGAAAATGTTAAAGATTTTTCTCAGCCTACAAAACCGGGATTGGCACCTGCAAACGTTTATCACCAGTGTAGTGCTTGAAAGGGAAATAGTCTAATTGCAGCCAACAGAGTCCCTTACTAGCGTGATGGAGCAAATGTTTAATAGGGTGGGTAAAATTTGCAGAACAGGAAGACAGTCTCTTGTTCTGGACTTCGGGATTTCAGGTCGTAAAATGTATAACGGGATCTGCTTTTCATTTTACCACTAAACCCAGAAGTAGAGAATACATCTAGAACACATCTTTAGGAAGGATTTGGTCTGAAAAATGCGCAAAGGCTCCCATAAGAACGTGTGTCTCTTCTAAAAACGACCTGCCACACTGATGAAGATCACACGTCGCACCACAGCCTATCAGTTTTCACAGCATGTGGACTGAAAAACCCAAGTGCCAAAGCACAGAAAGGAACCCGTTGCTCAGGTGTAAAGAGGAGGCGTTTCTGCTGCGCTGTGCATGCTGAAGGAAAATGGCAATGGCTGCTTACATCAAAGAAAGTCCCTGCGTGTTCCAGGATGAGCTGGCTGGAGTCAGGCTTGTTTTTGCAGTAGGTGACGTACATCTGAAACTTGTCTGCCTGTGAAAACAGACAGGGAGGGAAAAGCATGATCTCAAACAGTCTTTCATTAAGGCTCACCAGGATAAATACAGGTGATAAACCCCCTCTCAAAGTGACATAAGACTTGCAAATTAAGAACAGGAGACTTCTAGATAGTTCACAATTTACCTGAGCAGTTGAGGGGAATGAGGTGCACCATGTTCACAGCTATAGGAGGCTTTCTTTAACAAGTGTCACAGAAGAAAGGCCGAAAACCTTAATCTGGATATAAAGTAATTTCCAAGAGCCCTAATGGTTGCACAGATCGGTACAAAAGTATGCAGGTCTCAAACCCCAGCCATGAAGCATTGGCTCTACTGTCTACTTGCAGATAAAGCCAGCATACAAACTCTGGGCAAGAGACTCACCTAGCTTAAACTGCCTCGAACCCACACTTTTGCCTGGAGACTGGCTCAGATTTGTGATGCCTGGCTCAGACCTGCTTTTCCTTCATGTTGTGCTAGGAGTGCTGTGCATTTATTTTCCTGATTGTTTTTTGTTTTTTAAAAGAAATTAAAAGCATCTGTGCACTCCGGCCTTAGAGCAGTTTCATGTTATTGAACTCTGGGTCTCGGGGAGAGGCAGGGAAACAGAAGAGGAGAATGTCCTCCTTTCATTACTACTGCTTTTTTAATCCCAGGTAGCCATTGGGCAGGCAGCTTTGTTATGGTTACATGGCTGTAACCACACGCACAGCCCTGGACATGTACTGTCACTGAGACGGTGTGTCTTAAAAGTACCTTGAAGATTCTGCATAGAATGGTATGTAAATGTGTCCATCTTTCATAAATATGTAACCTCTTCTTTGTAAACAGTATTTCTGAATCCATTTCATCAGTATTTGTGTCATGTTTTTAAATTAAAAACCTATCTGAAACCATCCAAATATGGTAATTTTTTTTGTAAGTGAAAATTCTCTGCAATGACTTTTAAAATACTAATTCCCCGTTCTGAAATATGAATAAAAGCATCAGAGAAGACACGAAGATGGCTGAGTTGCCTGGTAAATATTTTGAAAAGAGAACAGTTTTCATACAGATAAATTACTGTAGCAAATTCCTGGAGCCTCCTACGCCCATGAAGACTCTTAGCACCGAGATTTCAAAGTCCTGTTGCAAATTAGCCTGGCATTGGGTAATGGAATGAGAGAGCACAGTGGCTCAGCAGTTTGACACTAATTTGTGAAGAAAAATGTAGGTAAAATAAGTTGTTCATGCCTTAGTAGAGGCCTTCTGGCATGATTAAAATTCTCTAAGAGAGGTATATTAAGATTTTAAATGTCTGTTTTCCCAGTGCCCTTCACAAAGAAATGAATATCACACCTTAATACAGGTCTGATTTGACAAAATCCTGTTAGACAGGAAAGAGCAGAGGTAAAAGCTGTGCTGGTCAGTGCAGGACAAGGAGAAAGGCTCTGGAAAGCCACCACTGCTCAGGAGAAGAGTTATCAGATGGAATCTTTCACCCTGGGAGTGCTAAAGGACAAAGCAGTTGGAATTCCAGGTTAGCTTAGCTCCTAATCTCGCCTATCACTAAGAACCTAATCCTTGCATCAATACCCAGCCTGTTTCTGCCTGTGCTAGAGGAATTAATTTGAATAAATAATGAAAAGAAGAAGCCTCATTCATTACCCAGGTGACGAAGCAGTGGCCCACATCCTCAGGCAGTTGTTCGTATTTCTCTAGTTCTTTTAGAAAAATGCTGAAAAAAGAAGACACCGATGTAATCAGTTACAGTCAAATACCCTGGAGAAGCAGAATGACCAATGAGTTAATCAGTGCTAATGATCAATACTTATATCTTGATTACGAGGCTAATCAAGCGTCCTGCAAGTGGAAAAAGCGTGTCCTTGCCAAGGCATGCTTTTGGTTTTGATCACAGTCATGCCCGACTCCACTAGAAAGGAAAAAGGTAGCAATTCCTAGTAGAGAGGCAATGTATTCAGGACTGCAAAGCGACACTTGAGAACTGCAAAGTGATATTCAAGAACCAGATACTGAATTTTCAAAAAGATGTTGTGCAGTGATTCAGAGGAAGGGCAAAAAGAGAAGCCCAACACTGCCAGCTTTCCATCCCCAAACTCGGCACACTGGACAAAGGATTTAAACAATTTAAGCAAGCGTGACACTTCATAGGTTAAGTAGTAAACTCACAAAATACAGGTTTTGTATTCAACTCTCTCCCAACACCTTGTACCATGAGTGACACTTCTGTTTGCAAATAGAGCCCTGCACAACGCCTGGGTGGAAAGAAGAGAGTGAAACAGAAGTTGCAGAAGGGGAAGCAACTAAATGTGCTGTTTCACCAGCCCTGAATCAGGTTGGGGGTTGCCTTAACATCACCAGCCAAAGGAGAAGATTGGGGAGGATGCTGGCTGAGGTGACAGGGGCGTGATTTATTTTAGTGATGCTAGAAGGTTTAGAGGGAAAATGATTATGCAGAAGCAGCAGGCTGAAGGAGGATGGGTCAGAGAAAAGAGAAGTGACAGCAGCAAGGAACTGTAGGGCATGCATGAGTGTTAAAGCGGTAGTAGCTGGGAGCAAGGGAAAGACAAAAAGGAGGGTAATCAGGTGGCATCAGACACAGTCACTACAAAGAAAATACAGCACCACAAAGAGAGAGGAAGTAGGAAGCTGATTGAGCGATCCTAGCGTAGTTTTAAACGGGAGAAGAATATTTACCAGTATGACAGGGCAACTCTTGGGGTCTGGGAGTCAATTCATCTATTACTTAAAGGCTGTTTTAATGTAATATGTAGTTTGAATCTACTGTTCTGCTATGCTTGGAATCCGCTTGCACAAAAGCACGCATATGGCAGCCTCTGCTAGAGCACGCTTACGTGTATGTGATGGTGCATTTATCTGGCTGAAGCACTGAAAGGCTCACAAAATCTCAGTGGGAAAGGGTTTTCTGATTTGTTTTTCAGTCTGCTTTGGTTTTGATATGTAACTTGAAGACAGACTTTTAAATTCAGGCTGACCTTGTGGGATTCAGCACCCCTAAATGTTACATTTGTGACTGCTATTGCATTCACATTCTAGCAAGGAAACAACGCCCTCTAAGCTGATCTGATACACAGTCTCATCTTGATAAAGTGGAGTACTGTTAGTTACAGATTAAATACAGAAAGTCTCCAAGAAGCAGCAGGAAAGCTACTTATTAACTCAGCTCATGTCAACTATTCTTTTTTTTCCCTTGCTGTTTTGCAAGAGATCATATCTTTGACAGGCCAGCTTCCAAACTACATCCAGTGCTGTGAGATGGAAAGCATGTACAGGATTACAAAGCATTGGCATAACACGACTTTGACATGGTTAATCACCTGAAGGCAAAGTTTAAACTTCGTGGACTTTTTAAAAGACACAAAACGAGAAATCAAACATTATTTTGCAAATCTGGATCAATTACTTTACGCTCCTGCGTGCATCGCACCATAGGCGTTCACTGCAGACACCGCACGGATGTGTAGGTAACCACACGCCTATTGCTTCCTTAGTCAGTAAACATTAACAGGACTGTCAGGAAAACCTACTTGTTATGAAAGTCATATATCTCCTGAATATTGCCAAAGATGATGTGCTCTTTATTGAGGATCCCAGCGGGTATTTCTTCCACTCCACTTGTCATTTCCCAAAGGTAAGTCTGGAAGACACCAGCAATTCTTAGCTTTGTGAATAAACGCGCGGAAAAAGACCAGATCTCCCTGTTTTATTGCCAAAGACTCGTGCTGACACAGGAACTATGTACTTGGAGGTTGACCAAACAAGCTAAATAAATAAATAAATAAATGTTACAGACAGCTCTCCAGAGAAATTCAAAGTGCTGACACTCAGAAGCTGTCTGAAGAAAAAGCAGAAGCATGCCAACACCACCTGTCTTGGTGTCTTTGCTGTCCAACCGACAGTGTCCAAAAACTGCAGGCAGAACCCGTTGAAAGATAAGCTGGATTCGCCACTTCAGTAGCATTAGCTAGACAAAAACCTCTTTCAAACTGCAGGAATGTGAAAGTTGACAGATACCACTGGCATGCACTCTGATTTTTGCCTGGAATATTGCAGTCCCTTTCAGGAACACCCGCCCTGGGTCAAGGTATCAGTGTAAATCCAGCTCTTTCTCTAGCATGAGTTGATCCAAAGGAATAGACTTGAATGCTTAAGAAAACGCTCCATGATTTTAAAAAGCCCCTAGAAACCAACAATTTTCAGGTCAATGTGCAAATATATTGCTCTTTACTGAGTCCCAGGACATTGCTTTCATCTGCAGGGGTGAGCACAGCTTTATAAATAAAGCCACACTCCGGTGTCCTGGGAGGCACAGACACTTACAGCCAAGTGTGGGGAGCACAGCCCACGGTTCTGCCAGAGGGAGACGAGCTCTCCCTGCTGCCCAACCAGCTCCCCCCACCAGCAGGACACAGCTCTGCAGCTCACCACCGATGGTGGTACCCTCACATAGACCCTTGTCCATGTCAGCCTTTGCAGTACAGTGACCACCACCACAAAGGACACCATGACCTGCCTGAAAACACTGGAGACTTCCCAGGCCATAACTTACCTCTAAGCACTCATGTAAGTCCCTGACATAAGCTTTTTCTGTCTGAAGCAGCTCAGCCATAATGAATCTGGAAAACAGGAAGTATTTCAGGTGTTTTGGACATTACAGTTGTTTGTACAATGAACAGAAAACAAAACTTCCTCCTGTTGTCTTAATGAATCAGTGCACTTCCACTCTAAACCTTAAGCTGCCTTTGCACCTTTCAGCTCCAGGAATGAAATGTCACTCTAGTCCCTTGCAGGATTATTTTCTAAATATCTTTTCTGCATAAAATGCTATTAAGTCCTATTTCTGCAACCCTGAATTGTGATTTATTTTCTACATGCCCACCCCCTTAACAGTCAAATAATTCTCAGATTTTTTCTTTTCCCCAGGAGTAAGAACGTGAGATTCACCAACACCATTTGCATCTTTACTAGCAGTCAGCTGTAAGTCACCCTGAAACTTCACCTTCAGCGGCAGTACAGATGGATTTGGGAGACAACGCTACTTTGAGGAGGATTCAACAACTTGGTATCTGACTGGAGAAAATCCAGCCTGCTGGGAAGCCCCATGTCCACATCTGTAGTGCCTAAGGCTGGGCAGCTCAAAATTGAAATGCCCAATGTTTGGAAAATGTGCCAGAGGCAGACCAAGTGTAACCACTGCTCTCTAAAGCAGAAGTGGTTTCTTATCGAGGTTATGCACTGTAGTGACAATTTCGGAAGGCTGGGAAGGATCACACATACAAATACTCTCAAGCAAAAATTAAGACAAAATACTGTGAAATTAGACTGTTTCTAGATTTAAGTGCAACCAGCACTCTCCAATATTTCCTCTAGTATGAAATATTTTCAGTTCTACACCCACTGAAATTTGAGCCTTAACTTAAAGTGAACTCCTGTGTCACTGAAACCCAGTCAGCTCCTCTGGATGTCATGGGAGTTCAGAGAATATCTAGACATATAAAGACATTTTTCATTTTCCCCATTCATTTTATTTTTTATATTTTTATAGCCTGCAAGAAATTATGACAATGAGTATTTCCATGACATCAGGGTCCAAAGAAGTGCTCGACTCACTTTTTTCGCATTCCAAAAGTAACTTCCAGTTAAAACCAAAAGAAATTCAACCTGTGCATTCTGAAACTCTCTAGCCTACAAGTCACAACTTCTGCCCTACACCCATAGACTTATCTCAATAGCTCCACGGCTGGAAGGAGTTACGAGACTGACATGTCAGTCAGTTCTGGTCATGCAAATACCATAGAATCATTCTTAGATAAGGAGTCGTGACAGGCTGTGAGCATTTGGGGACATACTCTTTCTTTCTGGCTGACTTCCTTTTTTCTTCGTTGACTTCATGATTTGCATCTCGCAGCTTTACCTCCCGGTCTGAAAGACTTGCTGGAATAATATCTAGTTCTAGGTCCTTGTT
This sequence comes from Buceros rhinoceros silvestris, assembly GCF_000710305.1. Taxonomy (NCBI): domain Eukaryota; kingdom Metazoa; phylum Chordata; class Aves; order Bucerotiformes; family Bucerotidae; genus Buceros; species Buceros rhinoceros. The sequence continues at coordinate 73,251 of NW_010399410.1, forward strand.
ATCCTAGAAAAAGCAACAGTACAGATTTTAAATTCATTGTAATCCTAATGCAGTGCTATCAAGTGGGTAAGATAAAGATCCCGATGTCAGAAAGAAGGAAATTGAAAGAGATTTAGAAGGACTACAGTGAGAAGGACAATGTGAAAAGGTAAGAGAGAAATCTTAAAAAACCACTGGCTATGAGATTTATTAGAGTCCACACTGTTACTCCTAGCTAGGAATAGCTATTGATGAGAAATGTCTAAATTTTACCTGACTTCTTCACACCTACGTGAGTTCCCTATGGGGAAACTCCCTATGAGTCTCCCTGTGAGACTTCCTATGAGTCCCTATGGGACTTCATAAACAGTCTGATAAGGTCGGGTGTACGCAGAGGCAGTCCTAACTTCCCATGGCCTTCTGCCATGGAAACACCCTTCCAGACTGCGGTTAGTAGCTTTGCGTAACCCAGAGACCCTACAAGGAACAGTACCTTTAGGGTACCTTGAGGGTGCAAGCAAGTATGTTCCTCTTTCTTTGATACTTAATTTCAAAGGATGGGTGAAAGGTTTTTAAGCATTTCTGCCTCTGGCACTCCCCTTTAATACTGTGGCCAGGGAATAGCAGGAGATTCTAGTTTTTATTTCAGTTGCATTGCTCTATTTCACCTAAGAGAGCCCAGAGATGAGGCTGGAGATCAATTTTTTTGATAGTTAAAGGATGAGAGAATGGAAACTTACAGTCAAAGCCTGAGTTTAATTCAAAATAATGGTGGGGGAGCAGGATTTATGGCTTATGCTAAAATTAACACAGACTTTTACTCCAGTATGTTTTTCCTCCTTCCCAGTAGCTGTACGGTCTCCTGCAGAATGGTGCAAACATTTGTTTAGAAAATCATTTTGATTTCCATCTGTCTCCTCTTAGTATCACTGATCTGCCACAAAATACCTTCTTCTCTTCAGAAACAGCTCTGAGTTTGGCTAGGAGGGTTGGCCAGGTTTAAAGGGTTTCTAGTGGACACATAATAACCTGCAGAGTTTGTACCACAGCCTTTACGTCCCTCTGTGACTTTCAGATTTGGTATAGAACCCCAGCAGGACATGGACTTACAGTACCTCTGTATTGATTCCAAGGGCTTTTTCCAGGGAGTAGCGGTATTTCCCCATCCTGAGAGAGAAGTCACGGTAGCGTTTGTCAACGGTGGTGACCCACTTCCTAATTTCAGTGGCGTGTATATGTCCTTTTTCTACAAAGCTGTCAGCCAGCTGGATGAGAAGCTTCACTTTCTCCTTTGTTTGCTGCCCAAAATATGATCCTCAGTTATGTCACATCACTGTTATTTCCTTTGTTTTTAATTCACACAGCAGTCAGAAGCAGATCGCAATTTTTTTATACATCATTAAAGAGTGCCTGTACTTCATCTTATACAGAAACAGATGCTTTAAACTTTGCCCAGTAAAACACGAAAGGAATGACATTTTTGTGAGGACACTTATGAAGCTGCAGAAGATAGAAGTAGTCCAGTTTTTGAAACCACACACACATAAACACATAAGAAAAACATGCTAGAATTCAGACATGCCTACTGCCCATGCCCAAAACCTTACTTTTTGTGAGACTTGGAGAAGGTGGCAGAATTTTAAAATCACATTTCTCAAAACACACCAAGTGACTCTGAATCTATACCGCGGTGGTTCTGCAGACCTGTGTACGCATCATTAATACTCCACATATCAATCCAGGAAGTGAGTTTGAGTCACTGTCAAGCTTGTCAGAAACAATCAGTATTTAAATCCAAATTACTATAAAATCCTCCGTCAGTATTTTAGTTCCAGATAGGACACTACAAACCAAAAGATACAGAGCCTTCAAACCTTCTAAAGGTCATTTATATTTCACTTGGGCTCTAACTGTCCCTCAGTCACCACAGTTTTCCATGTTGAGGAACTTTGTGCAAACGTGGCACAAAGGAGCTAGGTGTAAATTTTAGCTTAGATTTCAAATCTATCCCAGGAACTGGGAAGGTGCCTGGACCCTACGTTTGAGCCAGCTCAGGTACAAAATGCTTATAAAAACTGAGATGACAGCTGTCCAGACTGCACTCCAGCTGTAACGCCCATGTTAATCCTCAAAAGCAAAAGGAGAACCAGTCTGATCCCCAGATTTACTGGCAAGCAGCTTTTCAGAGGTGGGCAGAACTTTCTACTCTGCTTGAAGCAAGACATGCTGTCAGGTACTTGACATTACCAGCAATCTGGCCACAAAAGGACAGATGCATGTCAGACCAGAAAACACCTTACAGATTTCAAACACAAAACTAAATTCAAGAAATTTCACCAGGAAAAGCTTGAAGCAAGACATGCTGTCAGGTACTTGACATTACCAGCAATCTGGCCACAAAAGGACAGATGCATGTCAGACCAGAAAACACCTTACAGATTTCAAACACAAAACTAAATTCAAGAAATTTCACCAGGAAAACAAATCATCAGCTGAATCTTAACAAACTATCTGAATACTCGAGCAAGGCTTGGTGTGGAGAAGTAAAAATCTGACTTCCTGTTATATTCAAATGGTGTTTCATTCCCAAAAACTACTGGGGTTTTTTGCCTTCCGAACAATTTGTTTGACCAAAAAGTTCTTTGGATCAGTCTGGGAGTGACATGCATTTACCAGATTGCACGTGGCAGTGAAAATATTCCAGGTCAGCGGGAGGAAAGTGATTTACTAGAGCCCTAGGGAGCAAGATTAGATGCATCAGCGTAAGGAACAGCCAGTAGCGGTCAAAAAGGAACAAGGTAGAAAACTCAATCCTAGGCTAAGTCAAGACCAGAAACAGTTTGGAAACTTCAGGATGAATTGGGATTATTCTGATCCAAATTAAATTATAAACTGCAACAAGAATGATTCCAGGTGGACTGACTACGAGTGGTTAGAGGCCAGAAGCACAGTTTCAGGAATGTTGTGCAGGTCCTGTCTGATTTAATGAACTTCCATTCACTGCTAGTTATCTCCCATTTTCAAAAACATGCAAGCTAAGCAAAAAGGGAGGGGGCAAGAATGCCACAGAGCCTGTGAATCAAACCCAGGCAAGCACAGGTTCCTAATGAGGAGTTTAAGGATTACAGAAGATCAATTGCAGGACATGGTGAAATGAAGCTACATGATACCAAAGCCATGGTCTTGCTGCAGTCTGACTTCCTAATTTATATCCTTTTCAGTGGCTGTTAATACCCCTGTGGATTCACAGACTGTGAATTACCTGTGCTTAGAATTCATTTGTCTGAAGCAGATCTAATCACCATTCCTCTGTAAACCCCACCAGGTTTCTCAGAATTGCTCCATATAAATGAACAGATTCTTGCTAATGCAGCTTAGTATCAAAAAATGTTCACCCTGGAGTTTACAAACCCATTTATTGAAATAGTTTTGTTGGGGTCAACAGATTATTTCTAATAAGATAAATGATCATCTGTGATCAACCCAGCTGGAATTAATGAAACATTGTGGTTGTAATGACAGAAGAAAGAGACAGGGAATCCAAGATGACCTTGGAATGGTTGAGATCAATTAGTTACTCTATACTATTCTTGTAGGATTGTTTGAGGATGGAATTAGGGTATATTTCCTTAGGTTGCTGTGAACTCTGTATGCGAATGGACTTTTTCTTCCTTCTGATCAAAACAAAAATGCTCCATAATCAGTACAGGACCAAGGGGCAGAAAACCTCCCTCTTGTGCCTATGCCTTGCTAGAAATGAAAGATCACAGTTCTTGAAAGACATTTATCTTCTGGGCTAGGAACGTCAGGAGGAAAATACAAAATTAAGAGAATATTATGACAATGATTTAAGGCATTGAAACAGGATCATACACATAGACCAAGGCAGATGCCATAACTGAAGTCCCTGTTTACCTTGGCAGGTACTCTGAATTCCCCATATTCCTTCAGGAGTTCCTGAGTTTCTTCTGCGGATTCCCCTGTGGAGTTGTGAGTAGAGAGGTAATATTCGCCTGTTTCTTGGATCCAGTCTAAGGCCTGTGAACATCAAAAACAACCAAAGGAGAAACAAAACAAACAGTCTTTGTATTTCAGGAACTAATCCTCTGACAAAAGATATCTGCCAAACAAAGGATATCAAATCAATTGGGACTTCGTATTCTGTATACTAAATACTTTCTAGGAACACATAAAAAGACTACAGTAATCAAAGCACGTAGATACAGAAGGTGCATGCAGGGAAAGCAGTTTTCTCATTCAGTAATAGCTCAATAAAACAAGTTTGCTATAATATTTGTTATTAAACAAATGAACAAATCCAAAAGTTAAATCTAGCCTGGCAAAAATACTGAGTTTTGTTGTTGCATTTTGGAATTCCCTTAAACTGGTTTAAATATGCCTTTGCCATGTTTTCAAAAGTTACAATTTTTAAATACAGCTTGAGAATGCAACAGGAACCCCACCCAGAGGCATTAAACAGACACAGGGAATATTTACATGCTGCCAGGACAGAAAGACAAAGCAGGGCTTTTACACTACCTGCTTGGCACTGCGCTCAAAGACAACATATTGTTGGCACTGATCTAATCTCCGCTTCTTCAGGGTCCAAAAGTGAAGGACTCGGTTCTCTCTCTGCAGCAGCTCGCTCAGAATGGCTGTAGGGGAGAGGAAAACATCTGCAGTTAGTGATTCTCTGAGTGCATACAGAAATAAGCCATAAAAAGCTGCATTTACTCACTCTGCTGGGACTGCACTCCCAAAAGCAGATCCCCTGAGACTGTACTTCTTAAAAACAAGCAGTGATTCAAAGGGGCTGCTTTCAAGAAAAGAAAAGAAAACAAAACAAAAAATCCAACACAAAATAGTGCAGTTGCAGAGTTACCTGGTAAAGGAGAAGATGCTAGAACAGTTTGGGATTTACCCCAGTAAATACACTGGGGTACATACTTCTAGTCCTTTTGTTCTCTTCGGTTGCTTATTTCAGGAGCCTGGTCCTGGTTAACACAGAAGTCGCCCTTTTTCTACCTCATCTGCTGCTCTGGCAACAGGCTACCCAGCATCTGGCACCAAAGCCTCCTGTCCCACGCAGACATGGTCATGACTGAATTTAGTTCAGACCTGAGGCCCCCGTTTCACATATCTGGTAAGGTTTCTGGCACAGCTGTGCTGCCTGGCAGCCCTCTCTGTGCTCCCTATGCAGCTAATGCTGGCTACGGTTATTGGGTTGAGACCTCATATTTGTCCTCTAAACTGTTTTCTGTGTGATGAGGATGTGACAGACACAGATTCAGGAAGAGACTGGCAGGGGACCACGCCCACCCC
>NW_010399410.1:78628-92486 GCF_000710305.1 Buceros rhinoceros silvestris
CAGGAGCCCTGCCACTCCCTGGAGCCTAGGACATAAGTGTTCTCCTTCAAAACCCAAGGGCTCAGCCAGACCAAACCAACTTGATAAAAGAGTGTGATTTAGCTCTTTAAAAAGTACCATGAGTTTAACTGAAAAGATTACATGCAGAGAGAATGCAGAGACTTACGCTATACTGCTAACAACTGATTAAACCTGAGTTTTTCTATTTAAACTGAGCTAAGTCACGCGTAGCTGGCAGCAGCAGGACTCATCCCAGCCACATCTGGGTATGGAGCTCTGGTAGCTCCCTCAGCAGGTGAGGCACAGCATCCCTTTTGCCCTTGCCCCACAGCAAAGCATGCACTAGAGGGGTGGAGGCACACACAGCCCAGGCAGCAGCTACACTCTTCTAGAGTAAAACCCTGAGTCTGGCTTCTGAACCCTTAGGAGCACTTAGAGCACCTGCCAATAACCTCTCTCACTCCCAGCCCTTTCTGAGTGTGCTGATATTCATTGGCAGCAAATAGATTTGGATGCACCTCTCCCAATTTACAAGTGTGACACTGATTATGGTCAAAACACCTGCAACACTTAAGCTAATTGCAAAACCTAGTCCAGTCCCTGCTGAGGACAACGGGAACTTTGCCTGAATGAAAAAAGGAACTGGAAGCTTGTCATGGGTGCTCTGGATCAGATCTCTGCATACACAGTTTATACCAAATAAAACTAATTTTGTTCTGTGTTAATTACTTTGCTTGGGAAGCACAGTAAGTATCCTATAAATGGTGCCTTTAACCTGAAGTGTCCACTTCGAAGATTTTCTGTGGATAGAGTCACCAAGAATAAGAATTTCACATTTAGCTTAGAAAAAGGCTAATATACAAGCTGGTTTTTATATAAGTGGTTCATTTCAAACAAGGCCAGTGAAGAACACTCACAAGCTTATATGAAATGCATATTTAAGGACTTGCTGAGTCAGGGTTTCACTAACTTTTCCACAATTTTCAACTATAGGGAATAAAAGTCCACAACAACAACCAGCGTTTGACACAGCAGTGGGGGAAAGTTGAGCAAAGTCATGTTAACATTGAAGGACTGGTATTGAAAGAAGGAAGGAAAATAATCTCATCAGTAGTACCATTTGCACCTTCTGTGTATATCCAAAGTTCTCAAGCCTCCCACGTACATGATGACTACACTGCTTTTAACCTGTATCTTTCTGCAACTTGTACAAAAGCCAATAAAAATACCAACAAAACCAGTTTAGTTCTGCAGAATCACTTTGCTCATTCTTGTCAGTACCTTGCAGCATTGCTAGGCAGGATTAACAACTGTTTAATTAAGCAGAGGAGTGGAAACATTTCCAACATCTCAGATGCATCATCTGATTGTAAACGGTGCTCTTTCGGCCATAGGAAAGTAACTATGAGCAGATACTTTTGCTGGTGATTGTTTGATGTGGTAGGACACCAAACAGGGTTCCAGGGACAAGAAATTAGCAGAACCACCCCAGGGAAAAACAAGTTTGGGGTTCATTGCTTTCCAGTGCTCAGCCGCAACAGGATGCGTCTCGACCTTTTATTTGACATGTGCTCGTTTGTTTTGTGCATTTTTAGATATTAAGCCAAAATAGTGTCTGACCATCTCAGCTGACAACCTGCAGGATGGGGGATGGCAAAGTGTCACTTCCATGGACTCTCCTGACAAGAGAAGCCAGAAAAAGCCCACGTTTCAAACACCTTTTCTTTTTGCTCCCCAGCCCCCCACCGCCACCACTTGCAACAGCAGAGTTCTGTATAAGGTGACAGCAGATGGCAAAACTTATGATGCCATCTCAGCACGTTCACAAACTTTGGATGAGCACGTGGCAGGGCGGGAAGCAAGCAGAACCTTCAATGCTGTCGTTGCACCAGTGCACCAACCTTTCACTTGCTGCTCAGGCCCCCTTGTATGGCTTGCTACTCCGGGCATACTGACGTTGTTCCTGTGGATGTACTTGAGGAATACCTCAGCGTTCCTTCGTGCCAGTGTACAAGCCTAAGGAAAACAGACCCCACCAAAAAGAATCAGTAAAAATGAGCAAAGAAAGCAAAGGGGACTCAAGGGAGTTCTCTGCTTATTTTGTAGGGAGAAGTTTTCTTTCATCCAGAAACATGAGAGCTTCAACTGAGAGTTAATAAATTCAGGTAATAAACTTACAAATGTATTAAAACATGAGTTATTTTTAATATAGTGGCTGATTTTATATATTAAGGCAAATTAATGACAATAATAAAACAACTGGTTGTAAAGAGCTGGTACACCACACATTTTTAATCTAACCAAGTCTAATCCATCTCTCAAGTACTCATTTTTTCAAAAATTGTACGATCTAGAGACATAATTTCTTAAGCCTTGCCTGAAAGCATAGTTTCATATTGTCTGTCAGTTTTAGTGGAAGATGGGAGGCTGGCTGACTGACTTGTCAGCCTGTCAGCTCCACAGTTCTTACAAAGCAGCACCTGGAAGACCAGAGGAAATCTGTCTCCATTCTGGTGCTGCCCATAATACCCGTCATTTATAATGCTCATCATATGCAATTTTGAGAATTTGAACTTTGAACCAGCACAACAACTAACATCCTCCAAGTGCAATGCAACTACCACCTAATTAGTCCTGATGACATCTCTGAGATAGCCATTGATGATGATGCTTATTACCCCGACTACAACAGTGTGAAACTAGCCTAGGGTTTATACAGCAGCTCAACTGGAATTACACCTCGTCTCAGGCTCACCAATACTGCTCTAAACTGACTACTTAATGGGGAGTTTTCCTGATTTATTAGAGAACTAAAACGAGACCTTGAGAAAAGCCTCCTTCTGTTCCAGATGTTTGCTGATCAGAGGGATGACGTGATCTATCTCAGCTGCTGGTCCAAGTTTATCCCGACCTCCACACCAGTCTTCATCCCGTCTGTATTCTTGTTCCAGACTCTCTAGTACGCTGCACACCTGAAACACGCCCATCACACAACAATTCAGTTATCTACAATCATAATCAGGAGGAACATATTCAGTAAAAATGTACGGCCAATGACATTTCAAATCTAAATGTTTGGGACTATGGGCCACAGCGTGAAGGATAACTGGGTATGAAACAGGCCCTGGACAGAATGATCTAGCAGTTCTTCTTACCCATAGGGATCTCTACTGTTTGGGATGCAATTCATCTGGTTTAAGGGTAATAAATACTTCTCCTCTCCCAATGGATAACGAGGGGGAAGCTCAAAAAGTTGGATCAAGACAGGGATCAGTCTGGCCACAGTGGATCATTGAGGAAACAATCCCTGTTCTGGAAGGGTGCTTTAGATGTGTTTAAATCCCACTGAAGTCAAGGGACTTAGCACATACTTAAAGAAAAACACATGCTTAAATACTTTCCTGAAACAAAGTCTGAAGCTGGAACTAATTCTCTTCAGCTGTGTGTTAGTTGCTCCCTATACAGCTTTTGTAAAGACTGATGGAAACCAACAGACATTAAATCGATGTTGCATCCTAGGTGGATGCAGGTGTTCCACTGTACAAGGTTTACACACATATCTTCTGTCTTGGGAGAATTATGAGAATGAGGAAAATGAACCAGCAGAGTCTGAAAATTCTGTATGCCGTGGCCTCAGACAATGCAAAGGCCTCACTGCGCTGCAGATCCTGAGAATACTCTCAGTGAGCTGTGCACACACTGAAAAAACTGCAAAAAGTTTTCCAGAACATTTGGAATTTTCCTCTTTTTTCCCAGAGAGCTCTTCCTACACACTTCACTGCTGAGATTACTCAAGATCCAGTCAGTTACTACTAGGAGTTCACCCTTTTCTCACTCACTCCTGCCACTTTTACATGAACACAGTTACAACTCAGAGGATCTCTCATAATTAAGAGCACAGTCTAAAAGGGACTCCACCATCACCCACCAATCCCACTCTCTCAGGCCATTTTCATGGAACTCCATTCGTGAACACATCAAACTCCATTTCAGAGCTGGTGAGCTTAGGTGAACTGATCAGCTAACCCTGCTTGCCAGGCTGTTCAAGAGCCTTGCGCATTTGACAGTCTGAAATCATCCTCCGGCCTGGATGCAAACCAGCACTCACCCTCAAACACTCCATTGGAGAGCAAGTGCCCCGTGTGTTATTTAGGCACAGAAAAGCATTTCCATTTCACTTCTTGAAACCTCTGTTGAGCTTCGGTGACTTAAAAAATGAGAGCAGAGGAACTGCCTGGGATCTGCATCTTTCCAGAAAGGACAATCCCTAAACAGGATGATAGCATCTCTCTGTTGATGAATGAAATTACTAATATAAAGTGACCTGTCAATGAAGTTGGAGCAAAACCGGGCTATTTGAAAGCCAGGACTCCACCAGTCATATCAAGAACATAGCGTGCCTGGGGAAGACAGGCATGAAGAAGTTTGGCTGGTTGTGACAGTCCCTCCACCCTTTCAACTGCTTTTTCTAGACGTTTGGAGCATTTGGGCTCCAGCAAATTACCCAATCCACTGTTCTCCAGTCAGGGAGCAGACAGTTAGGGACCACAGATCAGTCGCGTGAGCCCAAATGACCTTTGCCCTAAACATTGGCCAAACAGACGCACCTAATGAATGAACCGGTGGGCACTGCAGTATGCTTCTCTGTGACTTGGAAACAGGAAGAGAGACCGAACTGATAAATTACTGTCTGTGCGTATTTTGGCCAGCACATTTGACTGTCTAAGGCATTAATGAATCCCTTAATAGTATTCATTTTTCACAATCCTACACCAGCAGTAATTAATTTCAATCTCAAATGCATCGGGGACTGTAAATCTGTTTGAAACTCTTCAGAGCGAAAGACATTCATTATAAGGAATGAATTCATCTTAAACAATCTTAAACACGCATTAAACAAATGACACCAAAAAGTGGCCCAGGGATCATCTACAGCCCTGATGTTAAGGAAAAAAAATACTTTCCCTAATGATACATTTAACTGTGCTAAAAAACTTCCTATACCTGGTTCTCTAATTGAGGAACTAACGGTGTGATCGCAACAATAGAAATTTTAATGGAAGTCACTGCTGCCTTCTGCAGCACCCACGTTTACATGAAGTGCCTGGCTGCAGTGAAACACACCAGGCAAGGCCAGTCCGGTATCCACACTATGATACCAATTCTCACTGACCACAGTATAAATGGCACTTTTTTGTGCAAGGGATGAACAATCCCACCGCACCAGCAGCCAACTGGGATGTGTTTCGCAACATGTTCCACTTGGACACCTGGAATGGAGTAAAGTTGTGCCAACATATAATGGTTACCACTGTACTTATCTGTGTTGCAGATGGATTTAATAGAAATACCTTCATATCTTGGCTTCTTTTTCAGCATGGTGGTGTTTAACTACTAGTGATAACACTGGCTAGCGCTGCTCATGATGTAACGACTAATTAATTGCAAGCAGTTCCCAAGGAAAAGCAGATCTATATTTCTCAAAATTAACTCTGATATCATGAGAACTTAAAACAAAAATGGGGGGATCTCACAAATTCTTCCCATTGGAAAGGGGACGATTAAAAAAACCCTAAACCTTCAAGAATTACATTGCTTCACTGAACACCTTAAGCTGGAAGTTACTGCAAACTGCTGCCCTTTTTGTTGGGTTGGTTTTGGGTTATTTTTGTTAGTTGTTTTGATACTTGTCAAAGAAACAATTTTGACTAGTTCAAACTTTGGTTTCACGTGTGGCTTAGCAGTGCCATGCCAATGGAGCAAATGTCCTTTCAGTTAATTTTGCCAGTGCTGCGAGATCCCTTGCTGGCAGAAGCCCCTCTGCACTCAGGGTCAGAGCAGAAGACCCACATGTACCAACGCTGCTACACCATGGAGTGCACTTGCATTGGTGTTTACCAGCTGGGAGTCACCCGAGGGCTCAACCCTGGCCTTGCTCAGGTGACAAAGGTTTGTATGCTCCCAACGTGCGGATGAAGACATGCAAACATATGTAAAAAGACACATGGCAGCTTTTAAGGGCAAGCAGGGCTTACTGAAGCCATGGTCTTCCTGCTTTTGTGATTACTCAAGGAATGTGGTGAAGAATGAGCACTGTTCCTTAGTGGTATTAGCAGAGCAGGTATTTGGAACAGTTCAACAATGCAGATCTTGGTGAGAGGCAAGACCTTCGCACTATACACTGGAAGCTAAATCCCAGACTGCAGCAATATGCTATGGCACAAATACGATACTGATCAGCTCACCTGCTCGGAGGTTTTATAAAAGGCCACTGAAGCATTGACAAGTTTGAGCCTGTCCTCCATCTTCAGCATCAGCTGCTGCCAGTGCAGGGCCACTTTTTCCGCACACTCTCGGATAGCATCAGCATCGTAATGCCCAGCCTGGAGCAACACTTCGGCTTTCTGCTGGACCTGCAGGGCACTCTGGTGTGTCTTCTGTAAGGAAGTGGCATGAAAGAGGGACTGTGTATGAGGGGAGGAAAGAGAGGTTGTACAGATGTGACAGATGTATAGTAGAAAGGTGAAGCAAAGCGTGAGCATGGAGATGTGAGAGAATGAAAGATTTTCAGAGAGTTATCTTCAGTTAACAGTTACTTTCTGCAAAGCATTTTAGTTTCAATTATTCACACACATTTGCAACACATTATTAAAGCTTGGGACAAGCAAGCACTGGCTAAGACGGCTTAGCTCCACTGATCAGCTACTGCCCCTCAGGCAACAACCCGGGGTGGGATTCCCAGTAGATCCATTTTGACAACCCCAATGCAGGCAGCTGCAGTGCTGAGCTCCCACCCAGCTTGTACTGGGTCCTGACTGCATCCTGCACAATCTGCAGACACAAAAGAGCTGGCAAACTATGGGCCTAATTTGACTCTTGCCAGGCAGTTTGCTGGCACCAGCAGCTTCACTCATGTGTGTAATTGTCCTGTCTGCAGGATGCAAAACATCAACCCCAGAAGGTGTGAAGACGCCTTACTAAAAGGCATGAACTATATCTCAAATACCAGCCCCTGCGAGATACATTTCTGAGAGTCAGCTCACTATACTGAACTTCACTATACCACCTTTAAGGGCAGAGCTGAGAGGAGTCAAGCCGTTTTCTTCACTGTCCCCCAATTCAACAGCCACTTTAGAGGTGACACTGAATTACTGCCCCATTCGCCAGCTGACACCAGCTCCTCTCAGAGTAACCAAGTGGTGGTTACACCTCCTGTGGGTTGCTGCAAAGAAAATAGCCCCTGGCCCTTCACAGCCTCCTGCGTAGCTGTGTTAGGCATGGTTTAGTCCAAAATTTGATTTTAATCTTCTGAACAGAAGCCCTAAAATCTCCCAAAGACTCTTCTGTTCTGCAACCCATTTGTAATTGCTGCTGACAAATTCTCATGTGATATTTTTATGATCTAATTCTTGAACCTGGAAAAAAGCTTGAAATCATCTGGTAATACACTGCTGAATAATGCAATGTAGAGAAAGCTATTAGCAGGGGGAAAAAAAGGATTAATACTTGGCAGAAACATTCAGGAAGAAGTTAAAGAATAACTGGCTAAATTTAATATCCAGCTGCTTTACTGATGTTAGAATTGTAATACGTGTTTTAAATAGACTTTAAAGGATTTCGACTGAAAATGAATTCCACATCTAGAATGCCTTTAAAGAACAGCCTGCCTTGTGTGCTTTGCTGATCTCTTCCCCATATTGAGCTTTAAACACTTTAAATATTTAATCTAGTGTTTTCTACCTTTGAAAAAGTATTTTCTCCTTACTGCGTTGTAACCCTCTTCTCCCTCTGTGATTTGCCTTTACCACCAAACACAAGCACTTCCCCAATGGCAGCAAGCTGTGATAATACAGCCAGTGGGTGTCTGGTTCCCCGCTGCTGTCTGGTGATGATTGCCAAGATGTGGTCAGCACAGCTTGGTACTAGTCAGCTCATACAGAATTGATGGAAACCTTCTTCCTTTTCCTTTGGAAGATACAACAGCTGCTCCTACCTTAGTGTGAGTGAAGCTGGATCAAAACAGGTCATTAGCTGAGATTTAAACCCTCTGCTTACTAGCAACACTGGAATATACATTGACTTAATTAATGTTTACCAGAACACTTAAAGACACTTCTCCTCCCTAAACCAAGGATCTCTTCAAATCTCCATTAGGGAAATACTATTTTCATAGTTTAAAGTCTGGTTTAGTTTTGGTTATTTTCAAGTATACATAAACCACTGAAAAGGATTTTCCACCTTGTTCTTTGCCCTGTAAAAAGCCAACAATTAACATAATCTGGGAAGCACATACACCTTGTTAAACTGGAACAGGAGATAGCAATGGACCGGAGTGAGCACACCCTGAGAGTGGAGGCTTTGTTCATAACAACAAAACATAAAGTACTGAGCCTAACTATGAGCCTTGTATCGCCCTGCTCAGGGGAGTCCATGGTCCTTCACTACCTTCTCATTTGAAGGAAAGCAGCTCAGAGGAGGTGCTGTTCCTCCTGTCGTGTCCTGGCCCTATGAGTGAACCAAAAGAGCTGGCTCACAATTAGTTTGCAAGGGCCAGGTCAAAGCTGTGTTACTCTGTGGCAAGCGGGGGCAAAAGCTTAGTTTAGCAGGCAGTTCTTAAAAACCACCCCTCTTGCCTCTGCTTCAAAGTTACTGGAGAATGTGGGTTTGAATGAACGGCTCTTCTGCCGTATACAAAATGAGAGTTTAATAAAACAAAGATTTCACGTGAGAGCATTATCCAGCAATAAAGATACTCATAAATGAATGCTGGGAAATGATCTGCAACTTGTGGACATGGGGAGAAACTGACTTCACAAAGTTTTCCCATTTTCAGATCTCTTTGTGAATTTTAATCTTCTAATTTTTTTATCAAAGAAATTATCAGATGCTTGAGTGCCATTTTCATGAATGGAAAGGTTGATATCAGAGAGCAGAAGAATTAGCTGCAGAGGATAAATGATTTATTTCACTATTAAACTCTGTACACATTATGAGTTTAATAATTTCTGAAGATTTTACTCCATCCCTTCCTTCAAACAAGAACCAATTGGTGCTCAAGAGATAACCTTTTGTGCAATGTTCACGTGGGAAGAAAAAAGAAAGTCAACTTATTTGCATTACCTCTATGGCCAGCTGAAACTGCTCATGCTCTCGCTGGAGCTGCTCGGCTTCGGACAGGGAGCTTGCATTGACGAGGCTGGCGTTCAGCATTGATTCACCATTCCTGATCCACCCAAGCACCTGCAAAGAAAGCATATGCTTATGGAAAGGTTGCTTCAGCACAAAGGTTTATGTAGTCACCAATCAGAAAATGCTTCAGCCTGGCCAGCAAAAAGGTACTTTGTCCACTGTGGTCTCTCTCAATGAGCAGAAGGAAACCCTAGGAGAAGGCCTTGATGACATACATTTTTAGAGGGCAAAGATCTTATTGCTTGAAGAGTTAAACTCCAAAAGTATTTACATGGATATTCAGATAGCAAAGAGCTTTCATTTCCAAGGTTTGATCACAAAAGTGAGGGTTCCCCTATGCAAACACTGCAGGGTAAAACCACAACGCCCAGTGAGGGAGATTTGAAATAAAACATAGAGAAGTAAAGGTCTTTCATAAACATAAAGATCTCTCTCTTTTTCAAACTTCCAGCTGGAATCACAGGCCTTGCGACTCCTTTCTGATCCACTCACCCGTGTTTCTTTCACACAAAAGTCAGAGCTTATGCGTGAGGAGGGAGAAGAGACAGTTGTCTTCATATGACACAGAGTTAAGATGCAGTCGGAGTTTCCACCTGCATGCAGAGCTAGGAAGAAATCCCAGGTCTTGCATTTTAAATTTAGTCAAGAGACTTTACTTCAGGGATATTCAGATTATTTGTAGACGTGCAACCCAAGCTATAATGACTGCACAGAATCAAATCCTAAATATACATAATTAATCTGTCAAGCTTGTATTTATTCATTTAATCAGCAACATTTTCTGCTATTTAAAGACACGTGTTTGGAAAATTAGTGCCCAGAAGACACCAAGTTCTTTGCTATGTTGACTCAAAGCCTATTTTCTACCTGTGTGGGTGTCAAATTATTCCAATAAAGCCAGAAAGTTGCTGAATTCAATTCACAGATGCACAGGAAAAGCTGCCTGTCCAATCACTGCCCTAAATTTAACTTGTTATTAACAAAGCTCCAAAATTGACTTTGCTGCAATATTCTACATAGTATTTTCTTTTTTGCGTATAATTATCATCAAGTGATCTATTAAAATGCCTGAAAGAAAAAAAGGGATTTTCTGGTGTTTCGGTCATGTACCACCCTAGTTAGAGCCATTCAGTTCCCTGAAGGGTAGGAAAATGAGTTTTCCCTAGAAGAAAGAAAGGGGAGCCATTCTACACATGTCGCTGACCCTAATTTGTAGAAAATTACATTCTGCTCGGTACAACAGGGTGGAAGATTTCATTTGTCAGCTTTCTCTCTTTCATCAGCAGGTGTTATTGTTCCTGTGGGAAATGCAACAAAGATTTAAAGCGGAAAAAATTGGGTTATCATAAGGCAATCTTTTTGGCTGGTCTTGTCTATAATCCATCAGACAAGAAAGCTGCATTATTGCCAACCACATGGTACCAAAAGCTGAAGTTAACCGAAGAATCATGGTATCCGGGAAAGACTTGAAGTGAGGACATTATAAAGCAAGACATGCTTTCACATACCATGATATATCCTGGCTTGGGCCATTCAGACTGTAGAAAATAGTGAGTATGCATGCCAAAAATGCAGCAGCTTTTATTTTTTTAAAAAAACCCCAATACAATCAGGGTGTGACAGGGTCCTCTTGGGAACAGCTTTCATTTGGGCTGAAACTTTCAAAAGCTGCCACAGAGGATTGACACAGATTTCATACAAATATCTGAGTCTCTAAATAGTAAAAAAAATCACTGGAAACCACAGCCTTACAACAAAGCAACTTGCTTAGTGAAAAGCTAATAGGCCACAAGGTGAGTAAGAAGAAAGAGGGGCCATACAACGGAAATCAGCCAGGTTTCCTCTAGTGTCAATGATACATGTGCATTGCTGTGTGCAACTGCCTTGTGGATGCACAAATATTCAGGATAAAGCAGTTCAGGTGCTGGATGGGCTCTGATGGACTACATCTCCTCAGCAATGCTTACAGCACTCATCTTGACCAAGGCTGCCACCACTCCTCGGTTGTGCTGCTCCCTCCTTGCCCTAGAGCAGGGGTTTGAACTCTCACTGTGGCGTTCCCACCTTCCCCCTTCCAGGCCCAGGGAGCACCCAAGCACTAGCAAATTTTGCTTGGAAGTACTTAATGACCCCATTCTACTCCCAAAAGTCTAACACTTAAGTAGCAGGACCTCATCTGGGAATGCATCAGCTTTTTCCATAGTAATGTTTTTCCTCTTTCTGTTTTTTCCTGCTATTCTTTTTTTGCATGTGTTGTTTAGAGACAATAAGACAAAATTTCAGTCGCACACGCAAAGCTTCTCAAGTGTAAGCTCTAAAACCAGTCACTCACAGAGCCTTTCACTGTGTCACTGGTTTGCAAGTAGACTGTGAAATGGTTGGAAGAAAGAGTTTACTCTGGTTTACAAGACCTGCTCCCAAACTGACTCCTACTTATATGCTTAACACCTTTTCATTAAAATGCCTAGAAGCTGCTAATACAGCACCAAGACACTTCTCCAGTCATTTTCTGTGTTAATAGATTTACCATTATCTGGCAATGTGCAGACAGGCCAACAGCAAAAGATGGCTTTGAACAGACATCTCCTACAAATTACAGATTTTATCAACTTTGTAGAAGCGGTGATTAAATAATTCTGGAGTTAAATAAATCTCCAAAGACTTTCTTAAAAAGCCTAACTATTTTTTTTTTTTCCAGTGGAGAAGAAGAAACACACTGACAGTGTCTTAGATAAAAGCCACTTGCCATTGGAGAACAATTTCGCTGCAAGGTATAGGGTGTGTAACATGGAAACCACCACAGTTCTGAAAGAACTCCTACCTTTGACTCCAATGTGCTTAAAACAGGCTATGCTGCTGCATATGGCTTCTCTGTAATCAAACAATATTACCAAATTCTTCCAAAATTCGTACCCTGAAACTTGGCCATCTTCACTGAGCCCAGAATTGATGCCACATTAAAAATAAGTGAGGTGCCCCTTGCGCAGCCTTCCTTAAGAAGCTAGGGCTCTGCGTCACCCAGTGTTTCTGTCCCCTCCTTTCCTTTAGTCAGTCCTTCCTGGACGTTTCTAAAAAAGACTTGCTAATGATACCCATCAAGTTACACTGGAAAAGATTTTTAAGTTTAAAAGGCAAAATAATGTAAGCAATTCTTTTGCATCTCTGGGTCCTTTGCAGCTTCTCTAAGAGGTTTTTACCGCCACAGACAACCAGCAGCAAGGAGACCTTCTAGTAATTTTAGCCACATTCAAAACTGCATCAGGTTTCCAGGAGCTCTGTGAAGCTACACTTGGAAAAAACCCCACAAATACACGTCTCTCGAACGACTACTTCCCACCATCTTCTGGACATATTCACCCGGTAGCAAACCTAATGCCAAACAGCAGAAGTGGATGGATAACAAGGACATGAAAAGTAATGAATGCAACTCAAAACAACCTGGAAAGTAAGTGTAGGGGAACACTGTGAGGAGATCTGGGAGTAAACAGGTCAACACCTATCAAAAAAGGAAGTAAAACACATAAAGATAAAATAAGGGGACAGGAAGCCAAAAGCTGCAAGCACTGCACTGGAGAGTTTGTTCTACACTGACCTTCACAACTCTATTCTGCAATTGCTTTTGTGCAAGCGATCCAAGCTCTCAGTTTCTGTCAGAAATGAGTGGAGTCTAAGTGAGGGGAAATCAGTCTTGGGCAGGATCTTTCTTGATAACAAAGACTTTGCGAATCACTGATCTATACTATTTCGACTCTAAAGCAGTTCACAGAACATCTCATTTGGAATCGTTGCGCTTTAACGGCCCCAAACTTTGATTCATTGTCTTGGCATTCAAACCCTTGGTGCATATGATATAAAGCAGAAATCAGTGGTAAGTGAGACTTAAACAGACAGAGACAGCTAAAAGACTTTGTATTTCCATGAGCCATTATATCAAAATGCAAACACATGTACACGTAGCAGCTGAGACCAATTTTACTAAGTCAGCAGAACTTAACCACAGCTACAGTAGGTGTCCTGTGGCAACCCCATCTCAACTGATTCACAAGAATGAGAGCAATTTGGTAATGAGATCATCCGCTGTCTCAAATGCACTAAAATGAAAGTGAAGGAAATCTGGAGCAGACTGGAGATAAACTACATGCCAAATTCAATATATTTCCCAGTTTCACTGGATGGTGGGGAATATGACTCATCTACAGGAAACCAAAAAGATAGGGCACCGATATATTTTAACTTGCCTCTTTCCAAGGGGAATTGTAGCTGTGGTAATTTATAGGTTAAGAAGCAAAGGAGCTCTTAGTATTCGGCTGAACAAATAAAATGATTCTTCACTACTGGATTGCTGAAAGGTCACACAGTGGCCAGTGAAGGCTCTGATGGTCCCAAGCTCTGTTGAGAAAATAGTAATACAAGGCAGCTGTTCTCCTCTCACATTAAGTATCAGATAGTTTAATCCTAAAACCATTTCCTTCGGTTGGATTTTGGTTTGTAAAATCGTTAAGCCCCAGCAGATACTCGATAACGAGGCGGCAGCAGCAGGTACCTGCAGAGTGCTGCTCTACCACTGTATGGCTGCGGGAGCAGTCGCTGGGCTGGCCGACTTCGTCCAAGTCAGGCAAGGTAGGGACACTCAGTCAGGTAGTGATAACCTGCAGATTTAGCATTCCTG
>NW_010399410.1:92617-94516 GCF_000710305.1 Buceros rhinoceros silvestris
CCTCTCTATTTTCTGTCAAAAGTTAAAATGGTTCTACTTCATCCTAAACCTACCACACAAAACTCCAAGCTGAGCTAAGCTGCATGTAAGAAACTTTGGGAACCTATGGAAAAAAGGATATGCTTCATAATCATATTAAGGCGGCGATTATAAATATCACAGAGTCTCTTTGTTTCAGAAGAAAGCCAAAGCACTCTCTGGAGCCCTGGAGCTTCAGGAGGAGTTGTCCTTCAATTATCACAAATGCAAAATGACCACACTTTCTTAATAAAAATTTAGGAGAGTTCTGTGCTACTTTATTTAGATTTGAAAAATAGTCACATTAAAGTGGACTTTAAAAGAAAATGCACGCAGTGGTGCTGGTGGTGCCAGCTGCTAGCTAGAGAGTTGTCTGAGAATGAAGGACTTTTTCCAACGACTGTAAAACAATTCAGATAAAGCATCACTCAAATATTCACTTTTGAGGAAAGAATAACTATGATCATCAACATATTCCATTTCTTTTTTTTTTTTTTTTGTTAGTAAACAGAGAAGCAAATCTTTTTCATGAACACCTTGTGGTATTTAGAAAAAACTCCCCACACCCTCCCCCATTTGTATTCCTAAAATGGAAACCTGAATATTCCAGGTGTCTGGAAAAACGTTCCTGGTTTTCCAAATGAAACCAAGCCCCTCCCATTGAAGTCCAGACATACAGTGAAGTGTGAAGCCACCTATGGATTAGGAAGCAGGAAGCGCAGTGTTATCTTGTGTAGCAAAGGAAAACAAAGAACTGTGAGGCATCCAAATAAGTATCAGGGGAAACCTAGGGAAGCAGAACACGGCTGCCTATGCTAGGATGCAGTCTGGAAGAAAGGCAATGTAACCACACCAAGGTGGATAAACAGATGGAGAGACCACAGGCAGAATTTCTGATCTCACTCAAAAGATGTTAGAGACTCCTGCAGGTCAACAGATGTGTGGCAAGAAATGACAAGGCGTAACTACTGTAGTGTCCTGCTTAGACCTCACAGCTCAGTTACTCTTTGCTTTGGGCCAATTCTCCACAACAGCTTAAGTCTGGATCCCAAATCAAATCATTGTATTCCAGAACATGTGGAGTTTGAGTCAGCTTCTCCAGTTGAGAAGTTACAGGGACAGTTCCACACCAAATTCCCATAACTATTCATGAAGCCAAATGCAAGCACACGAGAAGGAACAGAGTCCTTTGTTGTTTATAAGGTAACAGATTGCAGATAACTACTGACAGATTGCAGCACAAGTATGGCTGAGGAGAGGGGGACTGACATTGCCCTCCTGAAGGTATGTGACTTGGCAGAAGCTGGTTTAGCAGCTTGCATGCATGCAATGGCTGAAAACCATTTAAGACCCTCACTTGTGGTTAAAACCTCTCACCTGCTTGACTTCGGCCTGTAGGTGCCGGAGCTGTAGGCACTGCTCTAACCTCTTGTGAGTTTGGTCAGCATTAAGCTCCAGCTCGTGCTGTTTCTCATGCAGGAATTCCAGCAGTTCTTGAACCTGTGTCGCAAGATCAATGTCTTTTTCACAGATCAGCTCAATGCCTGAAACATACACAGAGATCATTTCACTTATTTGAAATTTCAGCTATTGCACAAATGTAAGCTTCAACATTTTTTGCCACACTAACATGTTATTTACAACTCTGAGTAATTCTCACTAAACTCTTTCACGTGCAATACTTGGTGTTCCCAGTTTCCTATTGTGCATCACTACACTTCTCTATAAAGCAGTCTTTCTCTGGTGATCATTGCTCATCCCACCCATCAGCATCTGGCTAGTAGGACATGATTTAACCACAAAACTTACTCGAAAACTCGCATGAACATCAAATTAATGAAACAAAGACAGACACCCCCCCCACCCCCACCCCTCACTTTA
>NW_010399410.1:94600-149313 GCF_000710305.1 Buceros rhinoceros silvestris
CCCCCCCCCCCCCCCCCTTTCCTTACGGTAGTTCATTTAGCTTACACTTTAGGAATACAGGTTGAAAAGAACTTGGAAGAGACAAAAGATGAGGAAGAAAATACAAAAGCGAAATACAGGAAATAAACTCTAGTCACCAGATCTACAGTAGTGCTACAAGTGTGTGGAACTTCACAGTGCAAACTTTTTTCTCCATCTGGGCACTTTAGAGGATCATTAACAAAAATTTAGTTTAAACCAATATATGGCTCATTCAGAATTATTCCACAGACTGACTTCCATCCAATCCTCACACACCAGAGAGAAAAGGTGGCTTAGTACCGCATTCCCCATCCCATACATCCTGCTTGAAATGGATAAACCCCTGACTGACCTGCTCCAACTTCACAGCTGGCCCTGATTTGATCAGGACATTAAAATAAGAGACCTCCTGAGTCACTTTCTACCCCCAAATTTTCTTATGACCCTACGAGCCTCGTGTCTAGTGGTTACATGAAATACACTGTAGAGCTTCACATCTTTATTACACCGGTGTGCTAGCATTGCTGGGTATGTTACCAGTGGGATTGTGAAGGTTTGGTGTCAAGGAAATCCCATGTTACCATAATCCCTGTGATTATAAACTACCAAAGACCTGACTCTTCCATTATTGAGGTCTACTGGAATTTTGCCATTGGCCTCAATACTGGGAGGATCAGGAATCTAATATAATCAGATTGCAGTAATGCTGACAAAACACTAACTTCCCTGCAAAGCCATTTGATTTCATGGAATAATAGGGCATTAAAAAAGAAATGTGTTAACTAGAAGCTGCTGTATAAAAGGCTTGGACACTATTCTGAAAACCCATTTAGAGAGATGTCTTTTGTTCCCCCTTTATCCTCCTCGGCGACTTGTGACTTTCATTCTCTCTCACAGCAGTATCTACAGAGGACAGTACACAAAATAATACACGACCTCATGACTGACTATCCCCTTTCTCCCGGTTTCTAGTTCTATCAGAAAGAACACATGGGAAAGCAAGTGACTGGCTTATTCCCTTTCCCAGCCAAAACAAAACAGTTTTTTTCATTACCAAATAAAGCAGAATGGCCCCTGGCTTCCCATTTGGAACTGGAAATTTAATTTATGTTTCTATTCTTGGGAGTGAAGTTCTTTGCTGCTGCCAGACACCAGGCATTGTTGCTACAATTAGCCTGCATATGGTTCTATATCCTCAGGACATGCCGGCTTTTTGTATGCTTGACTTCACCACACCTATTCGATATTAAATGCACCGTTTTCCTTCCTGCATGCTCAGCTGGTATGTTTTTGATTGTGCCAAGCCATCAGCAGCCACCAGTGAAGTGCCTGGGATACTATCCAAGGGCAGCCTGCACTCCTATGATGGATGATCTGCCCTTTCTTGCTTGTCATATGTCAGATAGATTTATTCCGCAGTGCATGCGAGAGGGCACTTATTCTTCTCAAAGACTGGTTTGCAAAACAGAAAGCTTTGTTTCCAGAACAGTTTCATACGTGTTATCTTTACATTGCGTTTCGACAGATAGAAGAGGATAGATGATTTTCTAATAGACCAAACTGGGTTGCCAGTTTCTTATAATGTCTCAGCCGGTGCTGGATAACGAACTGAAAATCTTCAAAAGAATACTACAGAGTACTAAGACACAAACCATACAGTAATTACACCAGAGCTGTGTGCAGTGTAACATACTACTCCATGTAAGGAAAGGGTGTTGTTTTTTGACCTGTACAAAGCTGGTTTGAAACTGTTTTGAACCTTTTTCTTAGCCTGAACCAAGGATACCAACCATAAGAAGCCTGTGAAAGGAAAGTTTACTATCCTCTTCCCTGCAATATAAGCTATAGTTATAACTCACTATAAATGACATCATCAACACAATGAAATAGATTTGCATTTCCCTTTCAACCAATGCAACTGGGAGAAGACGTGAATGATGTTAGCTTGGTGACCAGGAAACAAAAGGGCTTTGCATTTTCCAGATAACAGGAAGGGACAGTATAAACTTCCCCACCATCAGTTTTGCAGTGTATTTCAGGCTTGACTTAGACAAAGTGCTTCTAAGATCTGAAAAGGTAGCCCTGCAAACCAGGAGTGACTCCTAACTGTGTTGCTCATTATGAGAGGGATACTGACAATGCAAATGGACTTTAACAATCAAATAAATTTGTGCAATCAATTAATCAGCTATTAGAACGCAACTACTTTTACTACCTAGAAGCAGAATGACTCTGGTGCGCATGCTAATGAATTATATGGGTGTGTCATCACTGCAGCTCAGGTCAAGGCCTTAAATAACTATGATCCTAAACTTTCCATAGGAAACAGATTTCTCAGACACGTCCAAGCTGCCACTGCAGGCCCCTTCAACATATCAAGTTAGGCATCCAAATATCAACATCCAAAGTTTAAGAATATTTGCCCACCTATTTAGCTTTGCTATGAGCAGTAGAGCTACAACCAAACTGGAAAAGTAGAAGATAGGCTCACCCACGTGTCCTGGGGTAGTGGAAGGAATCACAGGAACAGAACCGTGAGCTGTGTGGAGCTGTGAAAGACTGGACTTGCACAAATGCCTTGTGTGCACAGATGCCCTGAATATCTGCACAGAGGCTGATACGATGCCTCATGGGATCACTCCATTTATTGTTACCACCACGACAATGTGCACAAGGATTTCCAGACACTCCACAGCCTGGTAAGAATCACTGCTCCAAATCTGCATTGGACATGCAAAAATCACGGGGGAATGCCTAAAACCTTCTTCTTCTACCTGCACAAGATTTCCAAGTGAAAAAGGCATCACGCCTGAAAAAAACGGGATGTAATTGTATCTGACAGACTTACTAGCTTAAAGATCTCCAAGCCAAGCGCCAGAGTGATCAAAATTGAATCAGCTTCCTGTGTGACATGATAAAAAGAATAAAGCTCAAAGAGAATTACAGAGAAGGGAAGAAACTTGGTCCATTAATAGTGACTGGTTAGGGAGAATGTCCCTGAAAAAAATCACATCTTTTCTGGCTTTATCTTCTGTGCCTGCAGCTGAGTTTTGACTGTGGTGGTGGTGACACTGGACAATAGGAAGTGGCAAAAGCAGCTGATTTCCCAGAAGCTCTGCAAGTTTGCAGCTCTGGCAGTAAGAACAATCTTCCCCTAACTTATGCACTGAACGACTACAATATAGGATTCAGGAAGTGGGAATAAAATTCAATGAATTTTTTATGAAGTGTAACTGTCCTTTATTGAAATAAGAAACAGTAGGCTCCCAAGAGCAATCTCCCTGCCTTATTTTGCCATTCTCCTGGCATTTAGCATTCTGTGCATGGCTGACGTGACCATTACCTTTGATTAACTACAGTCACGCTACAGCCCCACAAGGCTTCTGCTTCCTTGCCTTTGGGAGCAATGGATTTTTATTGGGTTGGCTTCATAGAAAGTGATCTTAGATAATCTTACAAAAACATCTTAGAAGTCACTTCATTTAATTGCTAATCTTTTGTCTGCAATCCAAAAGAAGCTGTTTTTAACTTCTTCACAAACAGTGAATTTTTTTTTTTTTTTTCCAAAAAATCAGTCACCAAGACTCCCGACTGTGCTCTGTTCTGGGTCATATTCTTTGCCTCACATGGGTTCTTACTCATATAAAGATTCTTCCAGAATGGGAAAAAAACCCCCAAAACAAACCAAACAAGCATCTTAACTGATGTATTAGGACATGTTTTCTATCCCAGAAAGCAGGGGAGCTGAAGCGTAGCACCAGGCGTAGCGTGGGTAGAACTCGCACACATGGTTCACGCAGTGCACTGGATTGTCTGGTTCACAACATGCTCTTGTAGCAGTCCTTAAGACTCTGTTGGGTGCAGCTTACCAAATCAGGCTAAATACTGCCAGATTTTTTTAAAGGTGGGTGCCTAGAGGTAAAGTATTTGCCAAAGAATAAAACCATAAAATGCTTTTATTTTTGAAAGTGCAGATTGTGAGAGAGAGAACAGGAATTGCTCTTTCTTTACACTTTTCCCAGACATTAAAAAAGGTTAAAACACTTCTATGATACACAGTGATTAATCTGAATTATGATATTCCTTTTCCAAATGCAAGGATAAAAATCCTGATTCACTGGATGCCTTAGAAATAGGATCCTACTGCTGAGAAGCAGAATAAAAGCATCAGACAGACTCCTTATCAACATGAATCAAGTCTGTCATTTAAGAGCACATGCCAAATGTTTGGTTTTCTTTTTTTTATACCCCAGTTGCTGCCTTTAACTTTCAAGTGCACACTGAAAAGTCCAGTATGGTTTATCATATTCCCTTTTTATACAAAATAATTCCAATTAGAGCTGGCTGGAAAAAGAGAGTTCCATTTCATGACTGGTTTCAAGGCTCTCATATTTGTATTCTTTCCTGGAGAGCTCTTGGATAACTATCTTCTTTCTCCCCTCACTCCTCTCTCTCTCTCCCCTGAAATGTGGCACAGGAAAAAGGTACTCAAGTCTGTGCAAAATGGAGCCAGCACATCAGATCAGTTTGCTTCTCAGCAAAGCCTATTTGCAGAAAGGTTAACAAGTTTAGATTTCATCCAGACTCTCCAGCTCAGTATCTGTAACTCCGGATTCCCTACAGTGCCTGGTTCTGAGCTGGTGCAAGGACAAGGACCTACCAGTGTAACCTGACTTGCCCTTCCCAGCTGCTTTGGGTCATGAACTCCCCCCTGCAGCTGCAAAACTCTCTGAATGAAACCTGAAAGTCAGCTTTATTTCCTTGATGAGTTTCAGTCTCAAAGAAATAGCAATTTTCGACATATAATCCTGAATCAAAGGATTCCCAGTGCTTGTGGAACAGTTCTGGGAGTGGAGAGACAGGTATGCCCACACTTACGTTGTAAGCTGACGTATTTGGTAAGTATTGGGGTATTTCTGCTTGATAGGCATTTTGGGGGCTTTGGGTTTTTCCTGGGTTTTGGTTTTTTCTCATGTGAAATAGAGCTCAAACTGTTCTGCTCACCTGAAGCCTGGACCTCCATGATATACTGGTGTAAATCTTGCCCTTGCTGGATGACTTCAAAGGTCATGTTGTTCATGGCCAACTTCCGCTCAGTGTGACGCTGCAAACGCTGCTCAGCCAGTGTGAGGTCTTCGGTATTGAAATCATTCATTTGTCTCAGCAGATCTTCATTCCAGGCATCTAACTCTGCTGTAACCTTATGGGCAGAAGACAGACAGTGTATTCGCTCAAGATCAATGAAAAATCTGACTCTCAAACTACAGCTGGATCACAAAAGTACTCCATATTTTGATTCAGAAATCTGCAGACTACACCCTCAGCACACTCTGGATCCTGCCCACTTAATGGTCATGCTTAATACTTTGCTTAGGTGAGCACCCGTGACAAGGCTGTCAGTCCAAGAAGAGATCTGACACCTTCTTTTCCCCCTCACACATTCAAAGGGCACTGTAAGAGAAGACCCGCTATAGTCACATGGCAGGTAGAGATAATACTTCTGAATAAATTTGAATTTCAATGCAGAGGTAACACTTAAAGAATTGCAGAACAATTTCTAACACCTGTGACCACATAATCCCAAAATGGCCTGAATGTTTCTGAAAACATTCTGCAACACACTGTACGTTACGTATCACAGAGGGAAATATTATTTATTTTACCTCCATAGAATGGAAATTAGAAGCTGCTTCTATTTCAGCCCTAAAAGATTGACAAATAACGTTTTGAGAATTATCAGTATTGACTGTATGTATTGTGACTAGTATGTACTCACTGTTCATAGAAAATACTTTGTGAGACTAAACGTTTCATCACGAGTTTGTCGTTACCCCCCGCCAGCGCTGACTGCAGTGGCACAATGAGTCAATGCTGCGCTTGCAGGGACTTGGTCTTTTAGAATGGTCTTTCTGTTGTCTTCAGTGGACTTGGGAACAGATAGGACAGTACCATGCAGAACACATTTTTCAAAAGTAATTAAAAATTATTAAAGAAATGCCTTGATTCTGACTCATAGCTCAATTCCTCACAGCTAGTTTCAGGACAGATAAAACCAGGTATCTAAATTCCCACTTGTGCCCATTACACTGAAGTGAAAGTTCCGCTGTTTCTCACTAAAAGTGCTCTTCAGCACCTGCGTGCAGTGCGGAGTTTAACTTCTGAAGTAGTCAAGATTCAAACCTCTCTATCCAGTTTTCCTTTCCGGAAACATACATTATATCCAAAGCAGGCAGAGGAAGGCAACCCAAATGGCCCGGCCCTAATGCGAGAAGGGCTGAGAACGGATGGGAGGGCACTTTTTTCCCCTTCCCAGAAGGGGAAAAAACCAGTTTTTAGGCTCTTTTTTGAAAGAAGTGGAAAAACTGATTTACTTAACGAAGAACTCAGAACTGAGGGACCTCAGCTGCAGGGTGAGAGGCAGAGCGGGGATATCCTGAGGGGCTTCTACTTTTCTTCGGCTTGTTCCATTGCCCATTCCACTCAATTACCTCTAAATAACAGCTTTCCCCATGGTCTCGTTGGCCCCGTTCCTGAATCCAGCAGCCTCTGATTAATCCGTATATCATAGCTAAAGTCCCTAGACTATGGAGGCTTATCGGCAGATTTTACAGTTATGGAGAAATGCTCGAAGTAGATGCAGGAGACAGATCTTTAGCTAACAGTAATCAGAACAGAGGTGGTCTAGACCCTTTTTTTAAACTACAAACAACAGAATGAATTTAGAGTAAGCACAGGTTCCTACAGCCATGACAATAAGATTTAAAGTTCATGGCAAAGCCCCTTCTGCTTTTTTTTAATGGACAGACACGTGACATAAGCAAATCAGAAGAATTTATTTTTTGTGAGCTATTAAAAACTCTGTCTGATGGAATTCATTGCACTGCTTGCCAGGCTGCTAAAACATAAGTATTTGAAATTTTGCAAGGATTCACAAAGTATTTCCCAATTTCCTGTGAACATTCTCATGCATGGGCACCCAGGAAGATATCTTAAAGCATTTTTAAGTGACAAGAATAGAAAGGATTAAAGCAATCACAGAATGAGTTAGATTGGTTTGGTCTGACAGGCATGATGCTACAATTAGGGGATCCTGATCAAAACAAAATCTCTCCATCCCTTTTATGTCTATGGACACCAACTCCAGGACAGGAAATGTCAGTCTTTCAGAGGGCTGAACTGTCAGAGGAGTTGATGATGGGCATATGAAGGAATCAATGAGTGTTTCCACAAGCATGCTGAGATCCAACACTTCTACAAAACTCGCTGGGGAAACCTCTCTTAGTAGCTTTCCACTTGGCTGTGGAAGGGACCCTGATCAGCATTGTTTTTATCATTAAATCTACAGTAATTTCCACTGGAGAGCGGGGAAATAGCTGTTCCCCACTGTGCTGCTTTTTGTTCCTTAGGTCTGAGAGTCCAAGGCAGAGCTGTAGCAGAGAGGCATCTAGAAACACTCAAGAGAAGGAGTGCCTCCCAGGCAAACAATGCCTCTCATGCTTGTGTAAGCAACTAGCTTCCACCAGGCTCCCCACACAGGAGGAGCTGCTCCTAACTACCGACCTGTCCTATAAGCCATTGCAGGGCACTGAAGGGTTTATGCTCCAGTAACCACACTACCCAGTTCAAATGGATGGTTCCAACTAAGGAGCAAAGGACAGTACAGGCAGTCAGGACACAAACTGATGAACAACGTGGGATGCAAGGCCAGCCTGTGGTGCTCCATGACATCATCATCATGGTTTGGCTTCGCGAATGAAGATCCAGGAAGGGCTTTTCCCACGCTCACTGCAAGCGATGAGTGCACC
The DNA here is from genome assembly GCF_000710305.1 of Buceros rhinoceros silvestris. NCBI lineage: Eukaryota > Metazoa > Chordata > Aves > Bucerotiformes > Bucerotidae > Buceros > Buceros rhinoceros. The sequence continues at coordinate 102,427 of NW_010399410.1, forward strand.
CTTCAGGCCTGCACATTACCGGGAACAGAGGCTAGGACTGCACCTGCGTGGCTCTGGATGGGTCCAGCAGGGCTTATTAGCCCAGAGCCAGGAGCATAGCCACCAGTGGAGGAGAGAAGGAAGGAAGTTGCCTCCAAGTGGAGGGTGATGAAGGAGTGACAATCAGCCCATGTGCTGGTTTAGGGGAAGAGGGGAAGGAGTCAGGCACAGCGAGAGGGGGAAATCCAACAATTTTCTCAGGCAAAGTGTGTCCAGGAAGGTTGGGTACATTGCTCTGAATAACTGAGACAAGCAGATGGCTAGAAGGGAATGTGAAGCACACGAAGGCAAAGAAGCAATAGCAGAGCTGCGATAACAGCCCGGGTTTCCTGACTCCCAATCTGGTGCCCTATTCCAGAGACCATGCTGCTTTGCATATCTCATTAAGATATTTCCTCTTCTGCCTGTACAGCCAATGCCTCGAAATCCCAGCATCTTCTGTACTTTGAACTGGACCATATGGAAACAGCCCCAGAGTCTGACTTGGGTATCGGAAAAAGGATTTTTTTTCCTTCAGGAAGAAGCAGTAATTAGGCAGCTCTGTTAACTACAGACGTATATTTTTCAAGTCTAAAAAAGGACTTTTGGATGCTTTCACAGATGGGTCAGGCATTGACATCTATGATGAAACTTGGACTGCATCAGACAAAAGTGTCTTACCTCCTAAGCTGTGGTAATTGCTCTGGGCCTGTGTCAGGAATTGTCTTATAAATGAGGATCACTTGGCCATGAAATTGTTTAAGTCCCTTTTGACCCAGAAGAATGGCTGATTAGAGTTTACTCTGTTCATCTGCTAGATTTTTGGTGGGAAGAACTGACAGCACTTTTTATGTTTATTCACTTTACTTCCCAGTATTTGTGATTCTAAATAGACCCTAGCATCCCTCACATGCCCTAAGAGGAGCCCTGCTGTAAGAGAATCCCTGAGCTCTGCTCCGTTCTGCTGTGGCATGAGAGAGAAATCGTACCAAAGCAGAAGGATTGCGAGAGCAGCATCAGAAGCAGTGCCAAGGTCTGCATTAGCAAAAGCTGCAGCTTATCCCCAGGTGCCCATGCTGTTCCGTGGAAAGCTGCACACATGCCCCATTGCCAGCCATGCTCCGGCTGACTCCTTGGAAGGAGCTGTACTCCCTCCTTGCAGGCCATGTAAGGTTGGCGGCCAAGAAACAGCTCCCTATCACTAAAGGAAAGTCAAGTGACCCCAGAGAACTAATGAGAGAGAAAGACACGACAAAGATATTGATTGACCATGAGCCCCGAAAGAACATTTCTTCATTCTTCACCTGCTGCCATGATAACAGGAGGGGAACTAATGCTGGCAGTGAACCCAGCCCACTATTGAAGCAGATAGGGAGATATCCTTATCAGAGCAGCGGAGGCAGCACAAGAGCTCCATGCTACGATTACAAGGCAGTAATAGATACCCAGACTACGTCAGCAAGGCCTGGTTTTCATGCACAACACAGTGATCACAGTCTAGACCACATACCCTTTAGGCAGGAATCTCCCTAAAGCAGCAACTTAATATACCTGAATTCCCACTGCTGCAACGCTGCTGCATTTACTGCATCCTGGATTTATCATGGTGCAACACCAGCAGATAACACGACTGAAGGGGGAGAGAGACATGTTCACCTTCAATCCTGGGAAAGAGCAGAGGTCTAGAGCAGAGGTACGCAGGTGAAAGGTAATGGCAGTGATAACAACAGTAGCAGTCCAGTCATCTCCTGCCTACACTACAGCCTGCGTGTGAGTGAGGCCAAAGAGCCTACCCAAGCTGCAGCAGCAGCTGTGCAGGCAACTGCATATCTGCAGTCATTTCATATCTAAATCTTAAGGGTCTTTTTTTTTCTTAATGCTGCTGCTGACCTTTTCTACAAAATGGTGCTGCTGAGCCTTGAATGCTGCTTGCTTGGCCTCAGTTCAGCATCTGACACCTCAAGTCGTCTTGTTTAATGCCAACCAGAAAGAACTGTTTGCCAGCTGAAGGAGGTGGAGTGGGGAAATGAGAAATGAAGGAAAAGAAAATAAATGTTATATGGCGAATGAATCACATAGAGGCTGATATTTTTAAGTATGGGCTGAGGAAGGGCATCTGAGGAGGAGGGAAAGAAAGTTCTACCCTGGAAGCAGAAGCTATCAACACAAAAAGAGTGGGCTCACGAGAGGGATCTGAGAAAGAGTAAAGACGCTTGGGAAGAAAAGAGAATGTAGGAGGCAGGTTGCAAGAGAAATGATGGTGCGAGTAGGCGGAGGGGCAAAGGCAAGAAGAGTGGGTAGAGCATGAGGATGAGGCTGGACAGGAGAAACTCATCCCTAAGGCACTCGAGATTGATCACTAGGGATGCCCGAGGCAACAGCACTTGGCTCTGCTCCAGTGTTCAGAGCAGGCTGGAAGAGCAGAGAACTGGATGTGACAGCATCAGTGGATCTATGGGCAGACTTAGTATTCTGCAGGTACTACCATATACTGAGGGTAGATGGTAGAGGAGATGGAGGTAGGAAAGGGTGAATGAAACTGTCACTTCCGTAGATCATGGAAGCAGAAAGTTTGCTGTTCTTCCTCCTCAGGCCTCAGTTTGGGCTGACACTGTGCAATATGACAATACTGTCACCCATTTTTTTGACGACAGAGATGCCACACTGGCTTAGCGGGTACCTGGGCCACTGGAGCGTGAAGAGGCTGTCACAGTGATGATTCTGCTCTGGTGCTTTTTGTTCCCGAATCCCAAAAATATCAAAAGAAACAAGGGAATTCAGCTCCAAAAGACAGGGTGCCAGGTCAGCCTAGTGCTTGCCATTTCTTAAAATGAAGCGCTGTGCAGTTTGAAAACTAGATATGTATGGAAAAGAAAATCAAAAGCTCACTAAGCATGAGACATTAGAGGATTCCACCTTATGAACAGAAGAGGCTGAAATTTTTCTTACTGTTCCCTTTCTTTCAAATGTGTCTCTGTAACTCTCATCTCTAATAGAGCAGCTCACATCTGAGTGTCAGCTGTAAGTCAGGGAGGGACTATAGAACATCTTGTACCTTCACTTAGGCAGCTAATTCACTTGAAAGATTCTGCTAATGTTATAAACCTGGAATGGGAAACGCAAGTGAGTTGTAAATAACAGTGAAGCAAACTACTGTGAAAGCTGGCTCCTGATCCCTTCTATAGTCATGCTCAGGGATGGATGAGAACAGCCAGAAGAGCCAACAAGTGAAATCAAGGCTGAAAAATTTAATTAGCAGGTGAAATGGAGCCCAAGGGACTGAACAGTGGAAAATCAGACATCCAGCAGGTGAAGATTTTAGTGCTCATGGGGCTTTTTGAAAGGTAACAAACAGCATAGGAGATCAAATTTATACTGTACTGTGGGAGCCCCCATAATCCCTTCCAGGACTATATCCTGGCCTAGGATGTGTGTTGCTCTACGACCGCAGCACACAGGCTCTGTCTAGCATCGCGCAGCTCCGAGTGCATTGCAGGAAACAAAACGACACACGCAAGGGAAGGAGGTGGGCAGCTCTGGGAAAGGGAGAGAGAAGTGCTTTTGGCAGTAACCAACAACAGTTGCCAGACAGGTATTGGCTGAGTTCACTCCTCTTACCAGTCACAGAGCTTTACAGAGGCCAAGAGGCAAATTTGATCACCTCTCTGCAAAAGATATAAGGAAACAAATATGCAGGAACACTATGGGTGGCAGTAATTTTGTTAGGGGTTGCAACTCCGTGCATTTTACCATTCGTTTCTTATGCGTCACTCAGCATTTCACCGTACATTAGCAAATGCTAGTTCAAATAATGGTGAATAAGCTTTTAAATGACTATCTCTGAAGCAAGGGACAAAACATATTTGTCAGGTTTTACTTAGGATATAACTCTGGAATAAGACCGTGCTTCATATCTATCAATGTGCTCATTGTGGTGCCACCACTGCTGCTAACGCCTGACAGCTATGGTCCCTGGAGTCTTCCACTCTATTTCCTCGTAGTGGATCAGCTACCACATTCACGTTGCGTGAAATCTCCTGAGTTACTTGGCTGGCTGCATGAACTCAGCTGAAGTCTGTATCCTATAGAAAGGCCAATCACATAATCCTAATGATCCCACCTTCTCTCGAAATGCGCAATGACTTGGTACACGAATAAAACATACCAGGCATCACAGTCAGACAGGTTTCCTAAGTAAAGAATGGGTTGTCATTTAATGGTTCTAAAAGCTAAGGCAGAAGAGCCTCCCAGAGGGATAGCCAAGCTCTCTCAGGTTTCTGTTACGTCTTTTTCCAGGTGGTGTCATAGTTTGGATTTCATAATTCACTCCAAGAACCAAGTATGTAAGTATCAGTCACTATAACGGGGTTAAGGCAAGAAAGACCAGGCAGCATGTGCTATGTGCCTGTGGGTTTGTACCCGAACCTGGATCTGCCAAACCTGCCTTCACTTGAGTACACACAAAAACTGCCCGTGTGGCTTAGGAGTCCTGAAGGAACACAGCAGGTCTGCCCTGCCAGAGAAATAGGCAGGCAGCTTCTCTTTATGTAAAATACTTTTCCTGAAGACAAAATGTCACAACAATTGGCAGATTTCATGAAGTTCAAGAAAAGGTCCAATGATGCCTAAATAAATGGCAGTAAGTGTTGCTCGTGCAGTAACCCTTAATTCTGACGTTGGTCTGGGCTCCAAACCTCTGTCAAGAAGAGATTATGGAACAGCTCCAAAACCAGGAGGGCTACAAAGCAGAAGGGTGCAGTTTGGGAAGGAATGCCAAAGGAAAGAGTTATGTGATCTGTGGCACCGATTTCAGTCTCTGAGCAGCAAAAGCAGGAAAGTTTCAAAGAACAAATGACAGTCAGACACTTCCTAAATAAAACCAAAGGCCAATCAACTGCCATTCGTGAGTTTGAAAAATTCCTGGTATTTCCAGTTTGCATCATCAATTAGAAAGGAGAGAGAGAGAGAGAGAGAGAGAGAGAGAGAGAGAGAGAGAGAGAGAGAGAGAGAGAGAGAGAGCGAGAGAAAGAGGGTGGCAGGGGAAATTAACAGAATCAAAAATACTCGGTACCAAAACCGGGTAGAAAGAGACAATATGAGATGTAATTCTTCTCCGAGCCTAAGCTCTAATGCGCAGCCTTCCCTAAAGCTGCTGGAAGCAGATGGGCTCCCACAGCTGCATCCCTCTGGCTTCTATAAGTGAGATGCACGTTTCTCCTCTCACCAGAGCTCCCAGGGAAGGCTCCTCATCGTAAGGTCCTTGTGATCCAGGGAATCTCTGAGAACTGAGGAAGCGAACACACACCTAGTGGGGGGAAATGGGAAACTCGCTGCTTGACGAGACAGAAGCAGATGGTTTGGGAGGGGGCTGCAGATGGTTTATGCGAGTGCAGGAAGGAGAGAGATTACCATGGCTGCAGCAGGTAGAGGGGGTTCGTTAGGGATGTGCTCTTCAGACAGATGGGAGGGGGCTTATCTCGACTCAACTAGGAGAAATTCACTTGACAATCACATTGGTACGCATTATTACACTGTTCTTAATCTATGCAGGATCTGGGCTATTACAGAAAATTAAAACCTAAATACATTTCGAGTCATGGCTCAAGCTACTTGTCTTTAGTGGAAAAAATTCTTCATTTCCTGTTTCAAATTTCATCTTTTCCCCTTAAAAGCTTGGAACAGTCAACCCTACATGCTTTTTAATTACGGTGATGAGAAAATCTTTTTGCTCCTCAACAATGGCATGAGATAACTTTGATGATTTTGGTAACAGTTTCCTACTGGCTTGGAACCTTTATTATATGGCTGAGGCAACCGATGGCAATCTGCTTTCTGAGGATCACTACTGTGTCAATTTGAGCCAATTCAGCTGTTGTTTGAAATGCATAGCAAACCTGTCATTTAATATTTTACTTCAGATTGCCTTTCTTTTTATTACCCATCAAACTGCTTCTTTGGCTTAAGCACTAAATGTGCTTATAAAATTTAAGATAATGACCTGAATATATATTTTTCATTGTGTGTTCAGTTATAGATTAATTGTCATAATTATTCTAAAATAAAAAATATTTTTCAGGAGGGAGCTTTCTATAATAAAATCATCTGCCCATAGACTCCCTATGAAACATGTTCTGATTTCCTTGTAATATTAATCTTGCAAAGGGAATTCAGATATTCTTATGATAAAAAATAGGAAATCTACAGTGACAACTATGTGGTGATTTTCTTTAAAATCCTTTCGAGCTCATCTGATTTTAGAAGACTCTGAAGCACCTTTCCAATTTTAAACTTCTTAATGTATCACGGCCACTCCAGATGTGCCTGTGGATACACAGGAGGAGGATTCATGCAGAAACAAAACAGAGGGGTGGGTCCACACAGTATTTCCATCTCTGGCACCCCGTATCAAGGGGACTGGGATAAGTCACATCATCTCCTGGTGCCTTGGTTGCCCCATCAGTAAAACAACCCATGGTGTTAATGACCTTTGAGATCTTTGATTGAAAGATTATAAGCAAAAAAAAAAAAAAAGAATTTGAAAATGACAATATTTTTTTAAGATCTTAAAATGACGTAATTCTAGGTTCAGACCCAAAATTTGCAGTGAACTAGGCTGAGATCTTAATGAATGACTCATGGGTTCACCATATACTGTCTACAGACATATTTGGGTGTTCCAGAAGCTCATATTGTTTTTCTTTTTTTTTCTCCTTCATTTTTGAAAGCACAGATACCTTTATAGGTATGTATAAGTATGTGCATTCACACCACACTTATATCTTTAAAGTTTCCATTATTCAACACTTGCCACACCATTGTATCTAAATATCTTCTACTTAAACATAGCAGATACTACAGTCACTGCAGGCTTCTGAATTTTGAATGTTGCATTCTTAGGGCAAAGTACGTTATTGGATATGAAATACATAAACACTTAAACTATAACACAGATTTCTAAGGCTAAAATTAATTACCAGTACCCACCTTGAGAATGACTATAGATTTACAAAAATACCCTCAGAAATTTGTCATCATAGAACACTTAAAGGTGGTTCACAAAGGCAACAAGCACTAGTGGGGTACGGCAGGAGGAACTCCCATCCCAGAAGGGACAGAAGTGCTGACACATGGATTTGGCACACAAGTTAATGTACACATTCTTTTTGCATCTCGTCCTGTCACAGCAGTAGTTAAGGAGATCGGCTGGTTGGCCGGAGTCTCTTTAAAGTTTCTCTGTCGAAGAATACCTCAATTATTAATGTTTTGATGAGTTTTCCATCCAGTGCTTTTGATTTCAAAACCGAAGTACAAAACAGAGCCGAAACACCATTTTTTGCACAAGGACATAAACATATACTTTAACTTCCCCATATTTTTTTTCCTTTCTTTTTTTAGATAAATCCAGCATGATGCTTAAAAAGCCCAGATTTTAAATATCCTTACCTTTCAGGCATAACATGCTTTTTCACTTGGTGGTTTAAAGCCAAGCATGTATCTGATTGTATGCATCTGTTTGTACCTGAAGAGAGAACTCTCAAACCCCTGAGTGTTTGCTGTCAATAGAGTTCTAAGAGGGGCATCTTATAAAGCTCCTCTGCCATGCAGGCAGTTTCTCAGTTAGGCAGACACAAATCTATTTCTGTGCATTGCAGCAGTATAGCCTACAGCATATTTTAACCTTCAACATGCCAAATTTAAAAACTGGTTTTAACTTCTCCCCACTGGACAGCTGACCACTATCAAACCACCCCAGAAGTAACCTAGGAGAGTATGTTTACATCTACTCCCTCTCCCACAGCTCTACCTTCCTCAGATCACATAGCCAGCTCTTACCTCAATGGTGTACTGTTCAAAAATCCGGAGCTGAAGGAAAATGTCTAGCTTAATCTTTCTCTCATGGAAGAGCTCTTCCATCTGTACCTGGGCCTCGTCGAGCTGCTGAAGGACAGATTCAATGTGGCTGATGGAGCTGTTGTGTGGAGTCTTATTGTTGGAAACTGCAGAGTCCCTGTGGCAAGGAAGAGAGCACAGTTAAAGCTGAGCTTTAAGGCAGGCAAAAGAGCAAGAACTACACATTTGTGATTCTGCGTGCTGCTGAGAGGCAAACTTGAGCACAAAGGGCTGAGGGGAGGTGTATGCAACACTCATCTCTTCTCCTCACTGAAATCCCGCAGCTCCTGAGCTCAGCATAGAGTTTGAAAAAGGGGATCATCCTTTCTCGTGTCCTGACACTGTGACCTTACACACTTGGGAGAGGGAGGGGAGAAGAATGACACATCCATCTCAGTGGCTGTCTTGAGGAGCCTGGCTGGCAATCCCCTTTAATGCCACAGTGATCTGCTCCAGCCTCCACTCACACCAAGCTCAGAGGTGCTGTTTAACCACCCGGACCTTTACAAGTTAATTTTCTGCATTTGCTTGCTGTCTTGAGGAGACTGGCTGGCAATCCCCTTTAATGCCACAGTGATCTGCTCCAGCCTCCACTCACACCAAGCTCAGAGGTGCTGTTTAACCACCCGGACCTTTACAAGTTAATTTTCTGCATTTGCTTTATTACTTACAGATTAATTGAGTCAGAACTAAGAGCGCTTTAGACCAAGGGGTCAAAATGCCTTGATTTCCTCAGGATTACATAGCACAGGAGCAGATGCAGAACACAGTGTAGAAAACTCCACTGATGGCAAACACCTTTGAAACGCTGTAGACAGACCCTGACTTATCCTTCCACTAGGACAGGTGAAACAGGACATGCCTATGAGAGGTCCAATACTGCTCCATCTACACCTGCCACATCCAGGCAGCAGAAAGGAGCTAGCCCTTTACTGAGGGGCTGGAACCAAGGGGAAGTTTGCTGTGCCTGAAGGAAGTCTTGGCATGGACACAGGACAGTCCTGGCAGTTTTTTTTCTATTTGTGCACTCACATATACTAATAGGCTCACCTACAGCCTGTTACACCTTCAGTAGATTTTCTTCAGTGAGTGTTTTATGGACAAAGAGCCGTTGGAGACCTTAAGAGCTGAAACTTATCCTCGAATGTGCCACAAAAGGTCTGCAGCTTTAGCAAGACCCATAAAGGAAACTCTGAAGCCATTACTTTATCTTGTACTTTAGCTAAGACTAGACTTGGATGCAATGGTTTTCTCCTTCCATCCTGCTCAAAGGTGTGGGATAGCAGCTGCACTATGTGACGTACTTCAACCAAACCGAGAAGGCTATCAGATACCCTGCACGCTGTCCTACCAGACCTGTGCACTAGTGGGATATCAGGGTGAAGTGGGTAAGCCAGCAGGTCGTAGCATCAGTATTTCCTATCAATCTCCAGTTCTGCCGTGGAGAAGGGGGGAATAATTACAAATCCACCAACGCATACTGGACTATCCGTGCACAAAAAACCACCTGGCGAACAAGCTGACAACACTGGGGGGCCAAGTGAAATGTCCAGTAACGGTGCCAGGTCACTGCATTGTCCCACAGGGACCAGATGCAGCTGGGAGCCATTCTTCTGTCCAGCTAGCCTGGGCTGCTGAAAAGAGGTGCCCATAGACTTCCCCAGTCTGCAAGAGTGCTAGTGTGTTCCCAAGTGTTAGGTTTTTATTTCCTTTTCTGGGCTGAGTTCTTTTGCATACATGTAGCAAAGCAGTCAGAGTTTTCCGCAGAGCTTGACTGAAATGCTTGTGCTTTGCTCTTTGCAAATTTTCATCACGTAGGGTCAAATCAAAACAAAATACAGTCAACTTAAATGTTAATTGAACACTGTCAGCAAGCATAATTGCAAAAAAGTTGTGTAAGTTTTGCAAATGCCTTAAATTGAACCTAGGCACTGACACACAGAATCATTTAGGTAAGTTTAACACACACCTTTGAGGTTCTAAGGCAACAAACCACACATTATTCTGTTTTTATTATGCATCTTGAAGGAACCAAACAAGCATTTGCCTGAATATCTGAAGCATAAGAATAAAATTAAAAATACAGAATACTATAAACTGCATAGTAGTTTGCTCTCTGGATGTCTAGTAGTCTGCTCTCTTTTACCTCAAGTACTTAATGTTTGATATACTGAACTTCAGATGCTCCACCATTATTCTGAAGCAAGTACTACCTACTTCCCTTGCTTATAAGCAACCGTTACATCAATATTACTCCCTCAGGTCATAACTGTTTCAGCCTCACTCTGTCAATCTTGTGTTTCCATCCTCTTGGTGACCACAAGGTCTTTCTCTACCTCCACGTTAGAGCTGTACAGAGGAAGGATGAATGAAGACAACAAGGTGAGATTTTGAAACTCCAGCTTAATCTGAAGCCACGTTCAATCAAGTTCTGTTTCTATCAGTCAGCACTTGTCTCCTCTAAGAGGACATGAAATATGTCTTCATTCAAATGCAGGATTATTACTATGCGTGTATTATCTAAATGACTCCATGAATTATTCAAGACTGGTGTTGAATACTCTCTTGCAGGATCTAAAGACACACTTGGTTTTAAAATTCTTTTTCATTAAACATGTCACTCTGAATCAAGCCACAATTGCATTTCAGTGGCTGATGCAATACAAAAACTTGAGTGTAATAATCAGGTATTTTTTCACAGTCTCCTCAGACAAGGCCTTGATGGTCCCTATATAGTCTGGTTGGAGAAGTATATCCTTCCAGAAAAGGAAATTTTTGAGATTAGATGCTTCCACAACAAGATTTCCTGTTCTGTCTGGTGATAAGAAACTCTGAGAAAAAAATCATAGAAGATCCTTACTAGTCTCAGAAAGGTTACAAATTAGACTTACAAAATGCAGGGAAATTATTGGGAAAAAAACCCCAAAATAAACTTGGGGGAGGGGGGAACACATAAAATTCGGCTTAGTGCACTGCTGTTGCATTTGCTCAGAATGAAAACTGTGCTCCTGAAACCACTTTCAGTGCTTTAAGTGGGCGAAAGCTTAGTAACACCTGTTACCAAAAGCTCATATGCTGAACTACTGTACAGAAGGCAAGATACATAACTTATCACTGTCCTTTTTTTGCCCGTAACATTCCTGTTCTTTGACATTTCACTAGAGCAAGTCATTGTTTTGCCTTTCACAGATGTGCAGAAATATTGCCCCCAGCATCACTCCTAGAATTGCAGTTCAAAAGATTCACTTCATATTGACTGTTGCCAACGATCGCCTCAGTAAAAGGCTGATAAGGAAGAGTAAAAGAAGCATTCCCAGTGCTAGCCATGACATGTGTGGTGCTGCTAGCCAGGCCTGTTTTATTCCTCGTAGGTACGGTCTCCTAAGGCAGAGTTACTGAAGACCTCCTGCGAAGAGCAGTCCTGGGCATTGATTTAAGTAGTTGAGGCAGCTGAGCTTTTCCTAATCTGTCTGGAGGAGACACAGAGAGCTATGACACAAATGATCTTCTTCAAACCTCTATCTGTTCTCTCAGAGATAAGGACAATAAGCACAAAATTTTTCAAAGCCCCATGAATTTTATTGGTTTTAACCTGTGCTATGACATGCTTGATAAGGTCAGGGTATTTCATTCTCTTCATTGTTGTAGTGTTTGCAGCCTTCAGCTGTTCTTCACGGCAGGTACAAGGTGATCCACACTGTGACAGGCAGTGCTGTGTTAAGGAAAGATTGCAGCAATTCTACTTTTTCCTCCTTTCCTTTATCTGTGTATTCTTTACTTTCGCCAGCAGCCACGAAGCTGCTGGAGTGGGCACATGCAGGAGTGGTTTCATGTTTTTTCTTACACAGTTCTGCTTCACTTTTTGAAAGAGGCCAGGGACTCATTATGGGCTTTGCGGCTAGTCAGAGTGCTCAAATCAGAGATACAGACACTCAAATCAGAGATTGTTGTGACAGTTCAGCTCTGCAAATCTTTGTGTGCGTTCACAGCTTCTATCCTCCAGACAACTGTATTCTCTGTGTTTGGTCTAACTTTATCAGAAGTAGAGGACCACTTTGTACAAATACGTTCACCCTGCTCCACCTTGCCCACTGCCCAGAATACAAGCCAGCCCCCAAAACTAACAGCTTTGTTAAATACAGCTGCCACAAAACCTGTCTTGGCGTTTCACAGATGTTTGGGCATGACATCAATTCCAAAAAAGAATCTCAAACCTGAAGCCACCCTTACTGTTCAAAGCCTGAAACCAAGAATTGATTAAGTTTACATCAGAAAAAGCTTACATCCCACATGCCATCTCCCAGTTCACCTCTTCCCCTGCATGACCTTGCAGCCACCACACCAGCCTTTCTCCAATAACTACTGTTCATACTGATGCTCCACTGACTTCTCAGCTTCAAATATTGCCCCAACCACTCTCCAACTCCACGTGCCACTTTCCTTCTGATGCAGGTGCAGGCAAAAAGCCTTTACACCAATCCCACAGCCAGCACCAGGACTCCTTCAACAGCAACACTTTCTGCACCTCCACAAGCCACTCCTCCTGATGGGCTTATACAGGGTCCCTTTCAGGCTCCGTGGGTGTTCACGCTGAACTGATGTTATGCTGATAGGTGGGATGAACCACAAAAAACCTTTACTCCAGAATTCCAGTGCCATGTTTGCGATCTCATAGAAATACCCTAAACTTTGCAATAAGTTTTATTGCAATAAGGAAAATTACCACGCAGACCTTTGAGTGACCTGTGATGGCTGGCCCTGCATACATTCTTATCTGAGACCCCTCCTTCTCGCAGCTTGCTTAGCAAATGCAGCATGCTTCCTTCCTACTTATCAGCCAAGATGAATGCATGGAGCCTAGCTCTGTCTCCTTCTGATCCCTCCTTTCCAACTCTGATCTCAGCAAGCAATACACAGCTCGGGTCCCTTGCTCTCACCCTGTGATGCGGGTAAGCCACACAGAGCAAGACCAGGACTTTACACAGGCTCTCCTGCTTGGTGGCCCAGGGCTGAATGACAACCAAAACCTACAAAAGCCCTTTCAAATCCCTCATTCTTTTTTCTGACCCAGCAGAGAAGACTCTGCATCTGGCTGGGGTCATAGCAAAGAAGTATAGAGGAATGATCAGCATGTGGCTCTAGTAGAAGACTCAGGGAATCCAGGAGGGCTCTTAAGGCAGAGCTCTAACAGGGCCCTTCATGATCTACTCTGCTCTAGAGCACCTTAGGCTTCTCCTGTCATGGCTCACAGTTTCCTACACTTCTCATGTGAGAACCAAAGGCATCACGTTAGAAAAGCTCAGGGATGAGGAGAATGACATACCTCTCTAGGACAGTCTCTGGTGAAATGCATAAGACCTGGCAGATTTGCATATTATAAATATATACAGAACATACGCACTATGTACATGTAGACAACGATAATCTGTAACATCACAGAGATTTAAAGAATAAGTGATGTCTTGGACATCAGTAACATCACTAAAAGGTAGGAAAACTCCACTGTTGTGAACAAAGTCAAAGCCACAGAAAACCACTGCAAATAACAACAGATGAGAGAGATCTCACAACTACAAGTTTTGTGTAAGCTTAGTCTGCAAACATTCACCCTGCTACGCTTAGAGACTGAGAAAGCAAAAAGCCCCCAACTTCCTGGAGTCAGTCTCTTCAAGTATTTTACATCAGGTAAAGTGAGCTGTTTTAATTCATACTACAAGTAGAGCTGGCAGTGTAAGACCCTCTTTGACAGTATGAATAAACCGCACATGGAGAAAAATAAACAGAAAGGTGCTGCACATAAAATGCAAGAGTGAAGATTGTTAGACACATGTATATTTTATTAAGAGGAAAACACTTCACCACATCAGGAGTAACCAGTGAATTATCACAAGGCCACAGCTCACAATTGTTTAACAATCTGCTATAAATATCAACTAAAAATATTCACCTGAAACACATTTGTTTCAATTCACTTCACGGTGCCCAGAAATAATCTCTGTCAAACAGGAACCTGTGCTGATCCACAGGCTGCTTTAATCAGTCCACACAAACCATTCCTTGCAATTTCAATAAAATACTCAAAGAATTTGAAGAACCACAAATAAGCAAAGAATTAATGAACTTAATCCTAACTTACAGTTCCCTGTTCGTGCACAGCATACATCAGAGTTCTCAATGCCTGTCCTCCAGGTGGGTGCTTACCTGAGCTGTTGGATTAGATCTTCCCCTTCTTTAATAACATTGAGGGTAGCATCCAAGGTGGCTGTTTGTTGCTGCTGAAACTGCTTGATAAGCTCCTGAACCGCATCCACAGAGTCAGCACAGACATCCTCTAAGAGCTCCTTCTGCAGATCTTCCATCCACGTCCACAGCTGGGAAGGAGGGGAGGGAAATATAAATCAGAGAGGGATGGAGATTTAACCCTTTTGCTCTCTAATTCCAGATCAGTGCATTCACTAGGAATGCATGCTTCACAGGAAAACTGCCCTAAAGTTTCTAAAAACAAAAAGATACATTGCTTAGTGATTCTTGTCGATGCAATTCCATTTTAAGCAACAAAGTTAAATAAATACAGCATCAGGTAATACTTCCCCAAATTGATTTGCATTTCAGTGTATTGTAGGTCAATAGCTAACGATGTTATCCTGATTAACTCTCCACACGTGTAACAAATGACAATGCCCTACAGCTGCGATAACGAACCCTTTCAGGAGCTGTGTGCTATCAGCTGCCAGTATCTTCACATGCAGCTGAAGCCTGTTGCAGAACAGACCTAAACTCTTCTGTGCATAAGCACGGTGCTGGCTCTAGTCTAGCTATGCCTGCTCAGCTATGCCTTCTACCTTCCCAGGCAGAAGGTTTTGTGGGGGGTTTGTTGGTTTGTTTTGTTTTTTTTTTTTTTTTTTTTTTTTTTTTTTTTTTTTTGGTTTGGGCTTTTTGTGCATTTCTGCCATTTACCCCCCCTCCTCAAAATGCACCTCAGACTCTTTTTTAACTTTGGGAAAATCCAAACACAGGAGACAGCAGTATCACCAATCAGTCCCGTGCAGCTCCATTAACTGTAAATAGTCTTGACAACCAACTTCAATTCAACGACAACAAATCATCTGAGTAAGTGCTTAGATGAGACTTTCCAGCCAGCTGTTCCTCAGGGATCTGGACAGCGGCAGGCAAGCCCCAGCAGCCTCTCGTTGGCTGTAAAGGCTTAAAGCGAATGGAGGTTTCCCCTTTAAGCTTGCTCGGAAAAGTGAGCGTAAAATCGCACCAACCGAGCTGGCAGACTGCCAGCAAACCCTAAAGACTCCCCAGAGAGACTGTGTTCCGTGCCATAGCTGCCCCATTAACCCACGTTCTGCTGGTATCCTCTGCAAGGTAGCAGAGGAGTGCAGGAGTGGGAAACATGCCGCAGCAGTGCGCTGGAAATTGCTGAAGGACACGCGGTGCTGGCGGCAGCGGGGCTGCACTCCTGTCTGCCATTCCAGGGAGATGCAAAGCAGTCTGTCTCAAAGGGATCTAGAGGTATACATGAAGCAGATGACAGACGTTGTGTGGGGGTGGCAAAAGAGCTGGTAAAAACGATCCTGTTCAAAAGCAGGTGTGCGGTGCTGGCGGCGGGGCTGCACTCCTGTCTGCCATTCCAGGGAGATGCAAAGCAGTCTGTCTCAAAGGGATCTAGAGGTATACATGAAGCAGATGACAGACGTTGTGTGGGGGTGGCAAAAGAGCTGGTAAAAACGATCCTGTTCAAAAGCAGGTGCACTGGATCCCCATCCTACAGGATTTCTTCTGAGATGATGAATTTATGGCCTCAAGTTACGCCAGGGGAAATTTAGGTTGGATATCAGGAAAAATTTCTTTACCCGGAGGCTCATTAAGCATTGGAACAGGCTGCCCAGGGAGGTGGTGAAGTCCCCATCCCTGGGGGTGTTCAAAAGCCGTGTGGATGTGGTGCTGATGAACATGGTGTAGGGACCCTGGCAGTGCAGGGTGAACGGTTGGACTCGATGATCTTTGAGGTCTCTTCCAACCAGATGATTCTATGATGCTGCAGGTCCACATCAAATGAGAGGAGGAGAGGGACATCTTAAGCGCCAGCTGGCAACGCTTCTCATGGTTAGGGTCCAAACCTAAATCCAGTCATCAAATGTGACTCTATGCACACTCTGCTGACTTCCAGGTTATCACCCTGATCTAAACCAAAATAATCCACATCAGAACCTTCCCCAGCACTGCTCATGATATCCAGAAAGAGAGAGCCCAGCTCCCTGTGCTCTGTCCCCACCTCTGCTACTGGCTCCTTGTTTGACAGACTGACAGAAACAAGTTTGAAAACATACATACACTTAATTTGAAGGCTCTTCAGTCAGATTTTCAGAGTCAGTTCTGAATATTTTGGGTAAATGCCTCTGTTTATTTATAAATAGCATAATCGTAATGGCCTACCCTATTACTGGCCTAAAATGGAATGTCTTTGCTCAGATTATTTACATATTTTCACATTTTCAGGAGAAAAACATGATACAAAAAGCCAAGTATTAATAAAAGAAACAAATATAATTAAGCATTCAGGCTTGTGAAATAAATGAAAGAGAAAAATTCTAAGAACCAAACAGAAAGCTTTTTCATTTGCGGCCCGAGGTCTACCTGCTGACCCTCGAGAAGCGACTATAAAGGAAAATATATTAATGACTTTATATATGAGTAACATTCAAAGTGTTCCTGTTTTGAGCCCATCCCTGAACCCACTCAAACAGTAGGGACAGCTGGACTGTAACAGCCAAGGAACAGGCTGTTCAGGAATATTACTTTCTCTCCTTATCAGATCTTCAAGTAACAGAGCACTTGGTAAATATAGAAGAGAAAAATGGCCAAGAGTATACATCACCCTTCTGTCTTGAGCTGGGAAAGCCAGTAGTTTTTTAATTTCTTCGTCATATTTCACTTTTTCACTTAAAATAATAAGAAAAGCTCAGGGAATTTCCTTTCTGAAAATGAAAGTGAAATTGAGAACTTGCTTCCTTGCTAGGAATCTGCTCTTTTCTTGAAATTATCATGTTAGAAAGGGCAGAGGAGAAAGTTTCCAATCCCCCACTGCGACTTCAGATGAAAACTTTGTTTTCAAAAGTGTTTCCAGAACCCAACTTACAGCAGCAGCCAAAAGGATTTGGATGTTTAAGATCCTAAGTCACTCTGGAGTACGCTTCTAAATCAAAGGAGTTTTGACTTACTTAAACACAAACCATACTGTATCCACCTGGAACCGAGACACTCCGTAATTTCAGAGAGCACTCAAATATATTAACTCATATTAGCTTCAGATGGTTCCATTAATGACCTCTGATTGTAAGGATTTGCATAATAAAATCTATCAGAATCTAGGTCATCCTTGACTCAGAGACCTTTAATCCTTCAGATTCCACCAATCCCTGGGAAATCCTAATACAAAGAATCACTCAATATTAATAAGATTAGGAAGATCTTTCAGGAACAATTTACAAAGGGAATCTGCCTCAAAAACCTCCTACATTACGTGCCACAACTAACAGCACCTGAAATAAATTACTACCAAGCCCCACTCGTGAATGCCATGGCCGTGAAAAGAAGTCACTGCAACACCCGAGTACGAAGAAAAATAGAAATCACACCCTCTTGGTCACAGCACAGGAAATTCAGGCACTATTAGGGCTTGATGTTTAATTCCAATGCAACTGATTTGAAAAAATGTGAACTATTAAAACCCCAAATTGCCAGACACCTCATGCATTTCCTGTTTCATGCTGTGACATACTTTAAAGAACTGGGTAGCTTAGACTGAGTGAACTGCTTCAAATTTCCATTGAAATTGGACATACTACACAGAACAACTTCTATGTCTATTTGCAGAAATGGACTTCCTTCTTTTCTTCTGAGCACAACAAAATTTGCCAGCACCCGCCCCATTCACACACATGCTCCAACCCACTGCTACTCTCTCGCTTGAACCTGTGCAGGGGACATACCTAGAAGCATGCAGACATTTCAAACACTAACACAGTATTTCCACATCCAGCTGCGGTGGCTTTTCCTAAGCTTGTCAGTGATGCACATATCCAAAAGAGGAGTTAATCTCTGCATTTTATTACTTAACAGGTACGAAACCAAAGATACAGAATACTGGAAAACAATGAAGAAATAATGCAAAAATAATTTGGAATGGGTCTATGCTTTGGTGTGATTAACTGCATACGGAAATACTAATGCATTAGTAGTGAATTAAACTGATCAGAGCAATCCAGCCGCAAATATTACTCATGCAAACTACATGTAAAAAAGTTAATAGTTGTCAGCTGCACAGAAGTCTAAGGCAAATCCCCAGCCCTGAAATGTTCACACTGAAGGTCCATAGAGGCTCCAGAATTAAGGCTTTATTTATCAAGGTAACCACGGCTTTAAACAGGAAAACCAATTCTCTTCTGATTACTAGAACAGTGGAAAAGAAGAATGACACCTCCCCCTGTTTCTTTTGGGGAGCATCTGGCACCTCTCAGGCATTGTAACAACTTCTGCATCTTTCTAGGACATAAAACAGGCAGTTTCCCTCCATTCAAGAGACAATACAGCTCTTTATTCACAAATACTTCATCTGATGCAACACCCTTTATGTTACTTAAGTACCTAATGAGACCACTTGCCGGAGGTTTGAAGGACATCTGTGCCTGTTACCTAGAAATTAATGCTTCTGACTTAGAACAAGGGACCACTTTAAATAAAATCCAAAGAGATCGCTAAGAAAATCTTGCCTGTGTGTTTGCAATAACTATTAAACACCCAGTGTTTACACACTGCTATTTGCAAATGCCAGAGATGAGTTTTAATCCCCTCAAAACCCATTTAAAACCCCTGAGTAATGAGACCAGTGGAAAGCAAAGAACCATTCAGTTCAGCCCAGGAGAGCTACCATTGTACAACTTTTTTGCTGGTTGTTCAAAACAAGGATGTTAATGGCAACAGGCAACTTTCCAGAGAACATGCTCTACCCTTTACTGTGTCAGAAGTGCCACATGTTGCAGAGCAGGCCCCAAAAAGCCGCTCAGGCCCCCTCAGTAAAGTGAACATCCATCACAGCAATGAAGGCTAGAGCAGAATGCAGTGAAATATGGGGACCCTCTTTTCCTACCTGATTTGCACTGCTTCAACTCCAAGTCTTGGAACGTAAGTGTGCAGAGAACCAAGAGCAGGTTGAGAAAAAAACCCAAACACACCCAAACAGAATTGCTCCAGAGAGAGATGTCCATAACCCTATTTTCCTCTGCTACTATGCCAGGCTTAGGTAAACCTATTCTGAGAGTAACATCCAGCTTTTTCATAATGTTCATTAGATAGTCCCATAGACACCAAGTTCAGGTGTCTGGGTTTTTTGTGGCAGGACTTCAGCATGTGCTTATGTTTAACCACCTGTTCAAGTGCTCTTGTGCATCTGCCTTCACCGAGCAGCCTTTAGGAAATTGCCTTTTCTACCTTGATTTTCCCACACCATCATGGTGGGGATAAAAAGCTTTCCAGCACAATTAACCTTCATCAGCTGATGTTTAGTAACACTTAGCATGCATCCAGTGCCACTTCAGTTGCAAGAACTGATGGTTGTTATAAACCGGAACCATATTTCAGTATTTTCTAAAGTCATGTTTAAAGTCTCATGGAAATGTCAAGAGAAACGTAGAACACACCGTACATAATGATGAGCTGTAACGTGTTCACATGCCACCAGCAAAGTGTTGCACATGTGCCAGCACACCTAATAAAACGTGACAAGATGGGATATGACCAGACACTGCATATGAAATGCCACAATATGTGACTTCCACGGTACGATACAGCTGACGAGACACCCTGCTGCAAGAAGTAACGGTGTCAGATACCACCAAACTGGTTGGGAAGAAATGACGGGTGGAAAGAAAGGGAACATTCTGTCTAAAAACCAGTCTGATCTCTTCCTAACCTCTTTCTCACTTTTTCCCTTCTCCTCGCCAATTTCTTGACATTCATCCTCGGTTGGGCTGCATCTGGTGCTTCTGCATGCTGATGCTTTTTAATTAGTAACCTTGCCTATGGCAAAAGGATTTGCAATGCCTAAACATCTGATGCTTTTTCCAAGCCCTGCACGGACCTGACTGATATGGCACAAAATAATCCCCTCTCAAGGGGCTCACCAGGGAGCATGTAGATCCCCAGCCCAAGGTCATGTATATGTAATTCAGTGACTACTCGCTCTAGGAGAAGAAGCTGGCTTGTAACTGAAGAATCAGCTGTATGGGTTCTGTGCTGCTCCTGCTACCATCGTGAATTGCAAAAACACGTTCCTCTTCTAGTGTAATTTTAATATAAGTTATTTGTAATTGTGAATCTGGAGGTAATTAGCTGCAGTAATTGTACTTTCCAGAGTATACGCTCTGGAAAGTAATTGTACTAAGCAAGTAAAATTCTGCACTTGATCATGCTGATAATAGGCTTGGAAATGTTCTTCCTACATCCAAACATCTACTCAGATTTACACCGGTGTAATACAGCACAATTTGGTGCAGGAGGAGCTTTCCGTAGCTGTGAAATATACACCATAAATTCAGCAATTTTCTTAAATGCAGGTACCATTACATTTTCCTCTAAATTGTTCACTGGTTCTAAAAGCTTCATTACTCCTCAAATGGGAGCTTCACTACCTCTTCCCTCTGCGCTTTTTCTGGTGACTGGCCATATCACTTGCAGTCTTACTCTGATCTGGCGCCTTGAGCCTTTTGTGCAAAGTTGTGCACTACGTTCTAGGAATCTCAGAAATAAATCACTTGTGACAATTCTGAATCATTCTGACACTTGCTAAGGATTAAACAAACTGTGGGACCTTTCGCTAAGTAGTCTTACTGGATCCATCAACTAGAACTGTTGTCTCTGTACACAGCAGCAAAAGCTGCAAGCCCCCACACTGGAATGGGGAGAAGCTCATCTTCCTCAGCTTCAGGAAACAGGGGAAATGGGCTGTAGTATGACTAATAAAAGGGTACTTCATGACAGTTGTCACATCCTATTTAAAGGTGTTCACAAGACATCCTTCTAGCTGCAGCATGGACTACTGTTATCATGAGAGCGAGGCACACAGGCTGGAGACCCGCCTCCATAATACACAAAAGACATGCAAGGGCCCTCAAAAGCCGATGATGGTATTTGAGCGAAACCAAGCAGTCAGTCAAAATGCTGGTGAATGGCCTGGAAAATGAGGATTGCGAAGTCTGAACTTCAATGCAGTCTACAGGAATCCTTCGGCTGGCACACGGCAGAACAATGGAAAGAATTTCTCTCCCATGTGCCTGCCCTTGCTCTGCTGCAGGTTCAACTTCCTGACGTTGGTTTATGTGGCTGCATTTACAAGCATTTAATTCTGATTACCTTGGTTCTGTCTCACAATTTTTTGCCATCACAGATGGCAGAATTTCATTCACTAGTGGTCTGGCTGTGCTTCAAACTCCCCAGCCTAAGAGCGGGATGTGCTGCCAAGATACCACTTCTCTTCATTCCCAGCTTCCTAATCCTTTATGAAAAAACCTTCTTTCCAGACAGCAAATGGACAGGAAGGAGAGGCACCCCACACCACCCCAGCTGTCCTGGTTCCTCAGTCCCAGATCTTTGGTAGCTTTACAGATAAGATTTAACCTTGCAGAGAAACCACCAATGTGAATGACTGGTGAATGTTTGCATTTTGGTCAAAGCCACAGTTTACGTCCTAGAGCTGGAGAGTGATTTGCTCTTATTTTGCTGCTTCATGGCAAGTGATTGCTGATAACCCAGAGTGAACTTTTAAACGGCTGACTTGTTACACCAGCAGAGCCCTCTCTCATCATCATCATGGCTTGGCTTCGTGAACGAAGATCTGGGAAGGGCTTTTCCCACGCTCACTGCAAGCGATGAGTGCACCCTTCGGGCCAGCGCGGTGGGTTTTTTAGGTGAGGTGCAGCGTGCGCGGAACTGGCTCCACCCTTTACACCTGAGGTTCATCTGCCAGGGCCTAGCGAGCTTGGACGGTGACAGCAAAGTCCTCGGGTTGTAGGTTTGGTTAGAGTATCCTCTTAGATGATGGATGCCTTACAGGGTTAAACGAGCTCCATCTGCCCGGGTTTGGAGTCAGAGTTGTCCTTCTCCTAGGATGGCTGCCCGAAGGCTAGTGAGCCCATCCTGCCCGTGGACACACTTTGTCTGACCCTTCAGTTGAGACCTGTCTGGCTTGGGAGACCCCACCGGAGGCACATGCCACCACCAGCACAGCTCTCAACCTCACAAGGGCACGCAAGCTCCATCCCCACGACAAGGGGGTGCCCGTGAAAGAGTCGCTGCTCTACCTCCGGACATCACAGACCCGAGCACGGGGCGGCCGGGGCCTGCCAAGAATGGGAGTCCTGGAGGACTAGAGCCCTCTCTACTCTAACTGGAATTAACAGTTCCAGTTAGTAGAGTGGTAACAGTAAGTTGGCGAAGTATCTGTCTTCTCCAGGGCATGTGCCACCCAGGCAAAGGACTGCATATGTCACCTGTATCTGCAGCTCTGGCAGTTCTCCCTCATACTCTGCTCTCTGCTTGCAAATCCACCTTTGATGGGAATATCATAATGTTTAGGAACTGAGGACTTCTTTAAAAAAAAAAAATCAGCATTTACTTAATCCCTTATAAAAGCATTTGCTTGTTTCATCCCCTTGCCTTCTGATTTTTCTGCTTATCATACTCCCCCACCAAACTACACTGATTCAGCTCCAAGCGAAAACAACGTTCATACTTGTAAGAGGCATAAATTTAGGTTTGATGTTTCACAGTGCTGCAGTGAGAGGAGTGGCAGATACTTCCAAGTCCTCTTTTATATGCCACTTTGTATGTAATTATTCCATTGAAGGAACAAAATTCCTAGGTTTTGAACAAGGCACATGTTCATTCTAACCCTGGAAAGTGCTGGGAAGTGAAATGGCCCATCAGCAAATTATTTTATGTGCAGAGAGCCAGTTTGGGTAATTTCAGTGTTTTAATGGTTTTTTAAATCTGGCCATAATGCAAGAAAAGGAACAAAAGCACTCTCCAGGACAGGAGTAGTGTGTAAGCATGTAAGACAACCACTTTGTGGTTGACAAAAAGTCAGAGAGCAAGACCTTTTCAGGACTTGGAGAAGTTGCCAGCAAGTGGAATTGCTAAACTGCTTATCCCCTTCATCACACATCCCTGTTATCTAATGGGCTATGGCTCTGAAACGTCAATGTTAACAGTTACAGTCATACAACTAATCATTGAGTTCAGTAACATTAACTTTGAATCTTGGGTCAATTTACACTGAACGACAGGATTACACAATACATCCCAGACCTACTGCCATGTTTGCTCTACGATTAACTTTGAAACATTCTGTCCACTCTTTTGAAGATTGTCAACAGTGGCCAACCTTAGCCCCGTGAGCTTTCTGCTCCATGCTTCCCAGCAACTCTGCCACAACATGAGGGCCAAGCCCTGTCAAAATCAGTGACCTATACTGAAATAATCTCCTAATCACTATGTCCAGCTGAAGCAGAGAGAATTTAATTTCACAACTCTTGGCTATCAAGTGAAATTAAGTTAGCGGTGCCTGCAACAGACCACTGTTACTGTTACTGTTCCTAACTGACAGGATAAACCCACTCCCATTACTCACTTGAATAACCCCACTGAGATCTATGGGGTGACCAAGGTGACCTGTTGACCGCAAATAATTTAGGTCTATAGGGAAGTTGTCTGACACTTAATGGTCCTGGACTTTGCTCTCAGTTTCTCATGGCCTTATCAGACAAGCTGTTCAGAGTGAAACTTTCCATGACAGGTATCTCCCTAAGGCTGAACTTGATGAATTTTGAGGTGAAAAGTCCAGAATGAGAGGAAGAGGAAAAAGCAGAAAAAGAAAAAAGGAAAAGTTACTTTGCCTGTGTTAGAAAAGGAGTCTTATTTCTGTGCCCTTGAAATGCTCCAGACCCTCCACACTTTGAAGCATGGGTTTAAAATTTTGAAGGGTTTAGCCTTGATGTCAAGAATACACATTATGTCACTCCTGTGAAAATTTGCCCAGATTTGGTCACTTAGGAGTCCTCTTCCAAGTTCCAGTTTGTACATGTTCAGTAAGAACCTGTTAAGAGTTTGGCAGTTAATTTTTCTCAACTTTAAATATTTCCTGAGAATAATTATTCCTCCATTCTGTGGGCCAGGTAGACCTGGCAGGCTTCATATGAAATTGCAAGCACTGAGCACCTTGTCCTACTGCTCCTCTGACCTACCAAGGGCCAAAAAAGCACAGTTTAGGTGATCTGAAACCACACTACTGCCTCTCCTGCTTTTTGCTGCTGTGTTGCTGGACTCAGTGCACCATGAAAGCAGTAATCTGAAACCCACTGAGAAATGAAAAGCCTGGAGGTGGTAAAACGGAATTTTCATGCCCTAAAGAGCTATGAAGCAATTGCAGAACTGCTTTCTCGTTCAGGTAAGACCCATATACTATATACATGGATCAAAATTTAGCGTAGTTCCTTCTTGTTCTTAAATTAGCAACTGTATTGTCAGCCAATACAACAAGTAACACAGCAAACCTTCACTTCAGTTATATAGAAAATATGCTGAGGTACATACACTTGCTCTTAAATACCACCAATGAAGCCAGTGAATTTATTTGCATGTAGATATCACACAGAGCTATCTACGTGCAGCCTCACATCAATGCTTACGGAAGAAATTCTCAGGCTTTTCTACAGTGTTGTTTGAACCCCCAGCACTGAAGATGTATCAGCAGCTGCTGGTACAGTATTTCCTGCCACTTTAAGCCAGGCAAAGCAAAACTATGATTGCTAAACAGAGAATAAAATCTGTATGGAAAGTAAAGACATTTACAAGATGTTAAGTTATCATTTAATTATGCAAGAGGATTTTAAAAGGGTTTTTTACGATATGGAAATGGTGACAGTGCTCTTTTGTGTCTACATTTTTATACTTCAAGTTGTAAAGGTCAGAACTGTAAGTATAAAGCTGTGAGACCAATGTAAAATATTAAGATTTGGACAGTGAATTACAAGATGTTTTTACTATTTGCCTTGAAGATTTTGAGTCTCCAGGGTGTGATATCTGCAACCTCTTCTCCAGGAGGTTCAAAAACTATTCTTTCTTAAACAAGATAAAGTGACAGCCACAAATTCTGTATCATCATTTGATCCTAGCATCTGAGAGCTCACAGAAAAGCATCAACTACAGTGAGATCAGTGATAAAACTGCAAGATCTGACAATCCTGGCAATAACTGATTCAGATCTGGAGTAAACCTGGCTTCACTTAACACACTTAATCCTGAGAGAAACGATTCATGTAAGAGTCTGCTGAACACATTTATCCCTCTGATAGTAATTTAGAGCTTCACCCTGCCATGCAGATAATTGGATTTGATTTCCCAGATACTGGGCTTTCTGCTCACACCATCAGGAATGTCTTGGCCTAAAAGGGTATGAAAATACTGACTGTGAACTAAGAGAACATAGTGAATACGTAGGACAGGGGGACACACAACATCTCTTTATAGGCACGGCAATAGGACAACTACATCACTCACAAGTTATGACAATTACTTAGCGGATGGTTCTAAATTTATGCCTCTAAAATGCTTTTACCATACCATACAGTCCCAATTTCAGCCTACTGCATGTGTGGTTAAGTAAGGCCACTTAAAAAAAAATTCTGAAATTATTCTTTTGCTTAACTGACAGTCTTTTTCATATTTCTTCAACTGAGTAAGTCAGTGTTTAGCAGAAGGAATCCTCTTACAATGCTTTCACATGAAATGAACAGGGATTCGAGCCTACTGTAGTATAAAAAATCCACTCTTAACTTTCATTGCTCATGGGATATCTGGATTTAAATGACTCCCTAACTCAACACTATATATTGTCCTGAAGAAATTCTAGCAAGGCAGATGACATAAGGAAACATTTTATTTGACAAGGTCACTTTTTAAAAAAGGGAGCTGTTAAAAGTTTCTCAGGTGCTGGGAATCTGAGTAGTCACACATGGAGGTGGTACAAATGAAGCAGTGAGAAGTTCACAGTCACTGCACTCATACACACCTGGGAATTATCGTATCAGAAACACAGTTAATCTGTGCTAGGAAGACTGTCAGAAGCTACATGTTCATTGAAGGAAGATATTTAGAATATTTACTTAAAAACCATGTCAGTAAGACCAATTTCTTCTACTTCTCCCTCTCACCAGTCCTGTCTCAGTAGATTAATATATCAAGAAACAATGAAAATTTGGGAAACTTGGATGAAAAATACATCCAGGCCATGGTTTCCTGCATTATTGCCAAGAAAACATGATGGGAACTGTTTATTCATTTCCAAGGACATAAGGGAAACAGTTGTTAATAGTTCAAGAAATGGTTTTAAGGACTACAAAGGATGAAATGAATAATGATGGTAAGTAACTAATAATGCCTCCTAGAATAATGCAAAATATGTGAGGTGTTAGACGCATCAACACGGCAGCCAAACCGCTTTCTCCTTGTCCCCAGTCACTCCCAGGTAACAGTAGAGTCCAGCACTGGGCACAGCATGGCAATAGGAGGGGCAAGCTTAACAGGGAGGTATGTGTCAGCACAGTAGCTGGAATGCCTCCTGGTAAAACAGCAGCAACGTCTCTCACATCTCCTGCATTTTACTGCTGCAGCAAAAGGATTTTTTGCCATCTGCTATAATTTAAATCTAACTCCAAACTCCTTAACTCAATTAAAACTGCTACTGACTCAATATTGCTTGATAAATCTTGACTTTGAAATGGGAATCTAATGTTATCTTTGTGGTTTGGGACTGAAAGCAAATGGCTAGAGCAAGAACTTACACTTGGTCCAGCCCAGCTCTGATGGCTGCAAGGTCTCACCAGGGCTGAGCAAGTTTCCCAGGCAGAGCATGGAGAGGAACCAACTGAGATCAGTTGGTATGAAACAGAGAAAGGACACAATACTACCACAGGCACAGTGGCAAAGGAAGGACATCTGTGTTTCTTCATCTTTGAGGAATCCAGCTATCTATCTGGTTCATATTCATGTTAAAGAATGACAGTTACATTGGTTAACTCATCATTTTAAATTATACACCGAGGGCCAAGCAAGGCCGAGCAATGTGCCATTCCTACTTGACCCGATCTGTTTATAGCACAAAAAGGCAAATACAGATCCCAGCAAGTGCCAAGGATCTCTTGTTGTAATGCTGTGCCCTTTGCACCAGTTCTTCCCATCAGCCTTTGGTTACTTCACTGTGTCTGTGGGGATCCCCAAGGCTGGCAGGCAAATACAAAAACTGCAGCAACTGCCTCACTTATTATTTTCGGCCAAAAAATGAGGTATTGGGTTGTGAGATTCTCACCAGTGCAGAAACGTGTCACCAAAGGTGACAGGTAGTGACATACAATGAAATTCGTGCAAAAAATCAGAGTGTTTGGTCCCCAGAGGAGTGAATTAGCACAGGGATAAGTAAGAGAATACATCCCTTCTCTCACAGAGCTACTGTGCATCCTCCAGCACTGGGGAACTGCTGGAGACTGCAATAACTTTAGCTGCCTCTTTGCACCCAACACAACGGCTGTCACCAATTCTGATGAATGTGCATTCCTGAATCCACCCTGAATTTGCTGGTTTATGCTACAGCTTCCTCGATTGTCCCTTTGGAGCGAGAGGCCCCCAGTGCCTGTTTGCACTGGATTGCCCTAAAACTGACAGCAATTACTTACTGAGCTTTTCAAAGAGTCATCACAGTACCAAGCTGTCCCAGGGGTAAATGTTGATGAGGTAGAGATTTAGGATTTACTCTCAATATCTAGTAAACAGCAATGGTGCTGTCACAAAAGACTGGGTTTTTAACAGCTTCAAAAAATGTGCATTGTTATATATCTGCATTTCTATACACTGAAACAGGGCTCACTGAAACCAGGTCAGTGGAGCAGGCAAATTCCCTTCTTGTTGAAGAAGAGTAGGAGTGAGTATAGTGCACTGAAACCCAAACCCCTTCACGCAGGGAAGCTCTCGTTCCCAGTCCCAAATTAGCCTGCGCAGTACCAGTAACCAGCAGAAGAAATTTAGGTGATAGAAAACATATTATATCGATAACTTCCTGGAGCCATGCCGATCTTTGTGTTCCTAGTCATCACCTGCATAGGTGAAGCGAGGTTAATCACAGTAGGAAACTCTTATGAAATAATTTTGACTGAGGAAATAATCAATTTGGTTTCCCCCGTGGCAAACCAGCATAGCTGCAAGCGTTTGAGCTACTCTGGAAACAATAGTACTATTCACAAGCTTAAAGTAACTAGATTTTAGTACACTGCATAAGTAGCATGTAAAAGGAAAACCTTCATCTATCAATCAACAGCTATAATGGACACACTGTAACTCCATCTGCCACATATATATCTACATTCACATATAAGTATATGAACGTGTGCATCCACCTTCTATTTAAGGAGGCTCCCCACATGCTGAAGCCTGCTATACACGACCGGTTTGTAACATATAAATCAACACAGACCAAGCTTTCAGATTCTAAGAGCATCTCTCTGATCAAGTGTGCTTCTGCAAACAGAAGCTGCAGAGCATGAAAACAGCCATTCTGACTAATTCTATCTCTCTCGGCAGAAACCCTATCTTTAGAAGTCACTCATCACTGAACGGCCTTTGGTCTGTGGAAAAATGTGAAGTATGCTTTAATTACATCCCCAGTGGCCTCCCATTTGATGTCCCTTCCACTGTATCTCTAGCAAGACAGCCTTATCTCTGGATATTCTTCAATTACACTAAACAGCATTTATTCAGGTCCTCACTGATTCACTGTATCAGTATGTGGCTTCTTGCTCTTTAACCGTAATTCTGAAAAGTGAAGTGTGCCTCATTAAGCAATGTAAGATGCCCAGTAACAATAATAATGGCTACGTTAGACACCCAGTTATACTTAATAATAACGGCCACATTAATTAACGTTACATTCAAACGGAATCCCTCTGAGGATACGTATCACTCAGCTAGCGTGTTTGTACCTCATGTGTTAGTATCAGCTCGCGCCCTCACGGGAGAATTCTTGCTTTATAATGATACATTCCAGTCGTGAGTTAAACACCGCTTCACATGTCAGAGATACGCTGTCCTCATATTTTACTGTACTTTATCATTCATGTTTTCTTCACATTTTATTTCATCTTTACAACAGTTAGCCGTGTACATCAACTGAACCGGCTATCAGCCCTGCGCGGTGAAGATGCCTTTTCTATGTCATCTGAGTTTTCAGAGTCATCCTCTTGCAGCACTCTGCAATACACCGAAAAATTCCCTCATGCACATCTTACCTCTTTGGTGTGGGTATGGAAGGAGACTGACATGTCCAAGAGAAGTTTTCTCTGTTCCACCCTCCGGACAAAGTCCTGAATCCGTACTTCCAGATGTCGGGCTGCTTTATAGATCTCTTCAGGGTCACATTCCCCGGTCTGAGCCAACTGCTCTGCAGCCTCCAAGAGCTTGTCTGCATTAGTGTACGTATTCTACCGGCAAACAAAGCAAGAAACAGAGTATGAGTAATGCAACTGTGGCAAGTAAAACCCTGAAACAGGATGTTTATACTTTCAAAGGCACAAAAGCAAGTGATTACCAGAGTTGTGAAACAATAAAATAAATTCCTACTGGCACCGCCATCTGTGAAAGGAGAATGTCTAAAGCCACATAGACCAATCCCTGCGTATGCATGAAATAATTTCTCATTCGAAACACACCACTCCAGGCCAATCCTGCCAGGCACAGCAACAGACTGTGCACTTGTTTATTTCCAAGTTCCCTGAAATTTCTCAAAGATAATGTAATGAAGCAAGTGGCACTAACCACCTCAGAAGCCTACAGTGCCTCACGTGCCGCTGGGCTACAAGCAAAGGCCTCCCAATGGCTATCGCATTACAGCACGTAATCACGTGAGCCAGAGATGTCTCAGCTAAGAAACAGTTGCCTTTCACTGCCTTTTGTGAGATAACTCGGGAAGACTGTGTCCTCCTCAAGTTCCTCCTGTTTTTTCTCTCATCTTTTGTCCAGCATCGTATTTCTAAGTGGAGAGAGTCTGTTTGGTTAACCAAATAGTTGGCTCAGACTGCTTTGGATGGGTATCATTTCCAGTTTGTTTGAGGCATGTACCTGTCCTCCATCATGTGAGAATGTGAACACTTCACCATCCTGAATAGATTTTCCCCATAGCCACGGCCTTTGCCCTATGAGATGTATTACCCCTAACTTTACAGAGAGGGGACTGAAAAACACAAAAGCTAAGCAATGTACCTAGACATACACCAAACTCACCTCAGCTTTCAAACTACCTGCCCACCCTTTCTCTCCCTCTTCCACGTTTCTGGAAAACACCACTGAACTAATACACCAGAAAGTCTCATAAACAACAGCGGAAATGGAAAGGCAGCGCAGTCATCTTCTCCATAGCCATGGAGCTCTGGCTTAGCTACGTCTAGTGAACAAAATACAGCTAGCCCTTGCTGTCATAGAAAAGCTTTCTTCACCCAGGTGGAGGCCACTAGCTCTGTGTGCTTAACACTTAACAAAAATAAGGAGAGGTAAAGTTACCAGCTTAAGGGTGTTTCCAGTACCGGGTGAGACCTTCAGAGAAGCTAGGCATTGGCCTAAGACTGCTCCCACTGGGAATTTTAACCTCCCCCCTCAAAAGAAGCAGAATTGTAGCACTTTCCTTTATGAATTCCCACTGAGAATCCTCCTCAGTTTAAAAATGCATTAACTTGATGCATATACACAGAATACCTTTGAACACTGCAGACAGACATGTAGTTCTGAGCGTTAAAGGAACACTGTCAAACGTAAAAGCCATGGATCAAGCCATGTTGTTCTCACTCAGATAATAACCTGCTGCGGTCCACAGCTGTTGCTTGACAAAATACTCAAGACAAAGACAGAATACTGGCCTCCAAGTGTTTAATGGAGGAAAATATTTCCAGTTATAAAAAGCAGAAAGAAAACAGCTCCTTCACTGTTCATTTTCCCAGTTTCTGAGGGCTGACTATAAATGCACAGTATTTGCATTTCTCCTTTTGGGCTGAGAAGAACATATTCTAGACAGTTTTGTTACCAATTGTAAATTTTTATTCCCTCACTTTCAGGCCACTGCTATAATGGTTAGTTTGTTAATAGTGGCAAAATGTTGTTTTAATAATTTTTTTTGGAAACCTCTTTAGCTGAGAATTTGTAAAAAGTGTTCCATTTAATACGATCTGAATTAGGGTCCAGTTTCACTTAACAGCATCCTTTCTGAATGATCCTCTGCCAATAGTATTTGGAGCAAATGCCAAAGCTAGCACTATTTTTCAAAGTCTGCTCCACTCCAGGATTTTTCACACATTACCACTACAACACCTCAAACTCCAGTCCAGCACCCTGGGGAGGAGGTTGTTGCCTGCTTTTATTTATAATATTCAGCACACTTTTAAATGCATTCACTCTCTGCTTATGGCAGATATTTGGGACACAAACACCTTTGCTGAAATACGGTATGAATGCATTTGTCCCCGACACACTTCAGTTCATCTCTGCTGAAAACCATTACAAGTTTACTGACTCCAGCATGCTGTACCTCATTACACCTAGATGAGGGGAGTTCTCCAACACAGTGATTAGACATAAACCTACTGCATGGTGAAGGGTGTAGGCTGAGCCCGAGGCTTTGGGGGAAAAAAGACTGCATGTTGGCCTCAACAGAGGCTCTGGCCACACTGCACAGTCAGTAGAGGATGCAGTGGTCCTGCAGCGGGCCCTTTGTATTGCACAAGGCTCTCCAAAGGCAAAGGGGATTTTCCATGAGGAAGGTGGCTGGGTGTAGAAGGAGGCACGTGCAGTGTTTCCCCCGGGCTGTGCCAGGCACTGTCAGCACACAGTGATGCTGCCCTGAAGCATTCACACCTAATTTTGGTCATGTTTGTATAAATGTATTCTGTCTAAGAAGCCTGAACACAACACATTTTAAGTATGGTGAAATTTTTGCTCACCTCTTTTTCTATCTTTGTCCACTGAGTTCACAGCTAAGTGCCTGGGTTTTAAAAACAGGTGCAGTTTAGGACAGGAAAAACACTGATGGCTTTATCCCAGACATTCTAGAAGGAAGGCCTGGTGCTGAGAGATTTCCAGCTCACTCTTGCAGACTCAAGAGGTTTAGATACATTTCAGATAAGCAACCCCATGTGGGAGTTAACTACACTCGCCTTGAACTCCAGAGTTTGACGTATTCGTGAAAGGATTGTCAGCTACTGTCAGTTGAGATATAAACGCGGCATGGGCCAGAGAAGCTAGAGGTCAGGTATTTGACTGTACTTTTGTTCTGTTCACTTGCTTAAAGTGTACACCAGTCAGATCAGAAGTTATGTAAGTCTATCGCTCCACAAGTGCGGAACTCAAGCTGTGTTGAACCCGAGAGCTTCATCCTGGTTGGTGCTATAATGGTGCACTACTTGCCTGCTTCGTACATTTTCACCCTGAGCTCAGTCTCTTGATAGTAAGCTCTTCGGAGAACAGACCTTTATGCGTTTGTTTGAAGCTCTTCATACTTGTTTCAGTGTGTCATAACTGGATCAGGATGGGTGGGAATCCAACAGAGAACTTAGTCTCGTGATGAAGAAACACATATAATGCCTCCTTGTCCTGCTACCCCGCCCAGAAAAGGATACCTCAGAAGCCCCGTCCTTCTGAGATCTGGCAGGATCTACCAGGAGCACAGGATCTATGCACACCTCCAAACTGACATCCAGATTCAAAACTTTGGAAGAAGGTAAGAGCTAATGCAATCGCAGATGGAAATTTTTGCCACTAGAAGGACAGTCATGGCTGTCCCCTGCTCTGTAAACTGCAGACCCATGGAAGGTTTTCTGCAGCATCCTGAGGAAGGTGACACCAAAAATGGGTAAGGTCTCCAGAGGGGAGATCCCATGAAGAATCTCTCCTCTGCACCTCTGGATATTGGTTCCTGTCAAGCAACAACAGCATGAGTTCCACAGAAAAATAATCTATGCCTTATAAAATTACATCCTCTCTGAAATTTTACAGTTGTGTGACATTTTTTCCTAATGTTGCATAAAACCCTTCAGAACAGAACTGTGATGTGCAAATCCTGGAAAAATTCTCAGTGATCTGCTAGCTGACATTGCATACTTCTGCACAAAACCAATTTCCATCTCAGCTCCCTTAATAATCTTTCAATACTAATCTTTGCATAATCACCTATTTCAATCATGAAATCTGCAAACACAAGTAAATGAAATTGCACCCTTCAGCTTTCAGAGTGGAAATGTCTGTAACATATGGTTTTGGAGTTCATTTGAGACAGAACCAGGAGGATTTTGTACCTCTCTCTTTCTTGCAAATAAAAAAGAAACACAACTGGGGAAAAGAAGTAACTAACGAAACCTACACAGCAATCCCTACCACATTTCAGAATGGGAGGTGGTTGTTGCCTTATCCCATGGCAACATTTACTAACAGGATTCCCCATAACTTTGCTTCATTAGTTGTTAACGGCTGTAGCAAGGTGGAAAAAAACGGTTTATGAAAAAGCGGATGTGAAATTTGCCTGTTACATTTACCACATCTTCCTTTGCATTTCAGACCTGCAAGAGCAAGATCCATTTCCACCCCTGACCCAGGCAGCAGGTCTCAGCTGAGATTCCACTGCACTACCCAAACACAGCTCTTCCAGCAAACCGCCTAAAAGATTTCCTTAAAGTCGAAACAAACATTATTTTGTCCCTAATCTTTGTGTCAGAGACGTGTTTCATTAACTGTTCGTTCCAAACCTTTCTAACCCAGAGTAGGAGTTGCACCGATTCTCAACATCACCAAGCACGGGCTGCATGCAGTTTGTGCTTGGCCTTAAACGTTACACAGAAAACAGCATTGCAATGTTCAGTACAAACCAACCAAAAGGCCCCAGTTCTGCTTCAGAACTATTTGGCATTTTTTTCCTAATCAAAAACAAATAAATAAATAAACACCGAATAATGCATCAGTCAATTCTTGGACCAATATAAGATTACAGGCAGCAGAACAGAAATATTTTGCCTTCCTTATTTATGATGTGCATTGCAACCTAAAGAAGTCTGATACCTCAGTCACTTCCAAACAAATTCAGTCTGAACCATCACCTCGTCCAGCTGCCTGACCCCTTCAGAACTGACAAAAAGTTAAAGCATGTTGTTAAGGTCATTGTCCAAATGCCTCTTTGACAGGCCTAGGGCATTGACCACTCTCTAAGAAGCCTGTTCCAGTGTTTGACCACCCTCCTGGTACAGAAATGTTTCCTAACATCCTGTCTAAATCTCCCCTGGTGCAGCTTTGACCCATTCCCACGTGTCCTGTCACTGGATCCCAGGGAGAAGAGCTCAGCACCTCCCTCACCACTCCCCCTCCTCAGGAAGCTGTAGAGCACAAGGCGGTCGCCCCTCAGCCTCCTTCCCTCCAAACTATCAAACCCAGTGTCCTCAGCTGCTCCTCACAGGACATGCCTGCCCGCCCTTTCACCAGCTTTATTGCCTTCACATCCTTTTCAAATTAAAAAAAACCCAAAACACCCAAACCCCAAACCATACCAATCATATATACATTTTAAGGCATCAATCAATTTAGTGCAACATTTTTGGTTTCGATCCAACTGCATTTTCAGGAAATGGTTCCATGAAGTTTCCCCTCTCCTCCTAGCAACTACACTTGTAACTCGTTTATTGCTGCGTGTTTCTAGGCAGATTACACTGAAAATAGCCGTGTCTAATGGTAGTCCAGGGCAGAGTTCATGCCCTGAATCTGGGCAATCTTTTTCCAGAACATTCTCCCCTTGCACAGTATTTAACAGCTATATTTTTATATTTGAGAGGTGTTCATGGTAACTGTCTACAAGATTTCCAATGTGTTGTGAACTGTACGGATCAGCCAGAAAAAGATGTTTAGTTGTATACATCAGGAGAAGCAGGAGGCAGAGGGACAGGGCAGGTGATCAGATACTTATCAACGTGAACACAAACTCCATACCCTCAACAGGGCACTTCCCAACTAGATGTTTAGATATGCTGCAGGAGAATGAGGCAGCACTGATCTGCCTGATTCTGTATTAAGCAAGTTCTGGGGCTGTGAAAGGCCCAGGCAAAGGTTCCTCACGTTGTTTCAGAAAGCTTTGTCACTTAGGTTCTACCACGTAGAAGGCACAGAAGAGATGGCTTCTTTAGAGGCCAATAACTACTGACTAGAGAGAGAACTGAGACGACTAGCTTAGATCTGATCTTCTTGACTGAAGACTAGTGATATGAACCCCATATTATGTCTGCAGGCTGAAGCTGAGGAGACTTGTTAGGCTTTCTCTGATGTACTATCTCCTTTAAGTTCCTTAAGAGTCGTGACTTGACTCTTCAACACCAGAGATGACATCTCAGGATTATTCCTCCTGCTGTGAAGATGGGATGTTGAGACAAAGTTCAAAGCCTGATCTATCTCTCAATGAAAACAGTAAAAGGGTCTTACTGACTTCAGTGAGAACTGGGTCAGCCTCCTAGCCATTTACTCAAGATTGCAGAAGGAGACAAAAAACGGCAAAGGGCTAAAAATAGAAATCTGGGGGCCTCCTACCCCGGTTCTGCACAAAGACAGAAGGTAACATTCCTTCCCACAGAAACTACAGCACAATTCACATTCTCGAAATGATAATTATGGAGCTGATTCTGCATTTCTTCTCAATCCTTACAAACTATTGTTATCCTTAATTATGAAGCTCAGTTACTGCTATCAGATTTTTTGCTCAAATCACTTCATTAAAATCAGCTCCAGTTTTTTGTTTAGGTTAAGTGAGCTCACAGTCAGGCTTTTGTGGAGAATTATATCTTTAGTAACTTGATATTCTAAAGCTAAGATGAGTGACCACAATGAAGCATTTCTTTGATAAATAAATCTAGAGTTTAAGGAAGCATCCATCTTTGTCAAAATTCCTCCTGCCTTAAGAAGGGCAAAGGCTAAGTGCTACGATGATCTAATGTAGGATGTGATTTTATTCAGTTTGAATTTCACATAATCAGATCAAGACTTGTATTCTTACTTGTGCTCTATTGCTCTAACTCAAAACAGACTTACCAGGAATCACAGTTACAGAAGTCAAAGGCAGAACATCTCTCTGAGGTTACACAGCCACTTGCCCCATCAGCACAGGATTGTTCCCTACTGTATGTTAGAATGGAAACTGCTTCAGAACTTTTAAAAAAATATCCAAGTTAATGAAGTTTCCATCACCACCTTCCCAGTGTTCTTCCCTTAAATATGCCAATTCATCTTAAGGGGTATTTTTGTAATTTTGCCCCAGTTCTCCTTGCACTGTCCTTCCTGAAGCTTGAGCTTTTCAAATCCTACAGCCTGTTTTACTCATCTTTTGAAGAACTCGTAGTGACATGCCTCCCTTTAAACGAATGAATCACATCTGTTTAAGTAGTTCAACAAAGGCGGGCCTCGAGTAAGTAAGTGCAAGCATGTGTGAGCGTGTGTCCAAGTATCAATAACTTGACAATTTCAATGAAATTACCACTGTTATCAGAAATGCATCTTTTTGCAAACACAGCTGAGGAAGCAGAGTGCCTGGAATGCCACCTGTGCTTCAGCAGACCAGCGCTGCATAGAAAACCTGCTCCTGGAAAAGTTACCTGTTCAGCTGAAGCATAGGGCTGAAAGGTCCTTACGCCTCTCATCTCCCATTGCGGGACCATGGATCATTTGCAATGTTTTAAATTATTTTTCCTCAGACATTTTCTGGCTAAGCATCTGTATTTACTGATCCATCCATACCTTCCTCACTGACGTCTTCCAGGGAGATTGTATTGCAGCCCTTCAATACTTAAAGGGGGCTTCTAAGAAAGAAGGGGATAGACTTCTTAGTAAGGCCTGTGGAAATAGGACAAGGGGTAGTATTTTTAAACTAAAAGCTGGTAGATTCAGGCTAGAGGTAAGGAAGAATTTTTATGATGAGGATGGTGAGACTCTGGCCCAGGTTGCCCAGAGAGCTGGGAGAATCTCCATTCCAGGTCAAGTTGGTCAGGGCTCTGAGCAACCTGCTCTAGTTGCAGATGTCCCTGCTCACTGCAGGGGGGCTGGACTAGATGACCTTTAAAGACCCCTTCCAACCCAAACCATTCTGTGATTCTATGATACGAAGATCAGCTCAGTTTAGGAACATCCACAGCCTTGGGAATCTGAAGTTTGCTCCCATTTCAGGTGGCTAACAGGCTCTATATAACACCATGCTGAGACTAATTACCACTTTACACCTCCAGTAATTCCATGATTTCAGTGAATTATAGAAGCATAAGGGATTTTTCAGCATGAATAAGAAATAAACAGTTCCCAGGAATGACAAGGTGGATATGACACAGCATCCTTACTAACCATCACCAAGAACCAGATATTTTTCAGTGTATAGTGATCCTTGTTTATGATTTTCCCTCAGGGTTCTCACAGAAACTGAGATGAAAATATTAGTGGAATTTAAAAGAGTGACACTTACACATTATATTAGAATTAATAGCTGGAAATACATTAGCTAGAAGAATTTTTCTTGGTGATATTTTATATTGAGTGCTTGCTTTAGATTAAAAAAATGTCACCTATGGTATATTTTATCACATCGACTATTCTTCTCAATCAGGAGTACAGTCGTACATCAAGTGGCTAATACCCTTATTACCACAATCACACTAATTAACTCTGGTGTGATCCCAACCATTATTCAATGAAATGCCAGTGAAACATACAATGAAATAAAGTTTTAAATGCCATCTAATATCACATCCAATATTAATAAGTACGTGCATGCACATACCACATACACAGGAAGAACAAGGTAACTGTTGCTGAAGTTTTCCACCACTACTAGAGTATCGTCCATGCAAGGACTTGCCTTTGAACGCCGCCAGAGCCATTCTATTCTAAACCAGAACCCTCAGAAGCACGTTTGGCAGAGATCTAGACTTTGCAGACCTCTGTTTAGATTTTTTTTTTTTAAGATTTTTTTGAAGATTAACTTATTTTTGTGCAAGGGGAAGACTAGGGATTTAATTCTTTTTGTAGACAAAAAGGCTGCACTCACCAAAGATTTCACCTGGAGCCTGCCAAACTTCCCTTTTCCTCCGTATTTTATTTTAATTAGCGTACATGTGCAATCTCCTCTGTTAAACAAAGCACTAAGCACTTGCTTAATATGAGATAAGTAAGTAGTCATGTCCTTTCCAGTGATGCAACCTGTACTCTTCATGTTCTACAGAGGGCATATTCTCGCAGGATTACACTGGGGTCTGATACAGCTCCTCAAAGAAGCTGCAGTTTCAACTACCTGTACACTTCAACACACACCTGTACACTTTGAAACATGATTCGAGAAGTTTGATTTGCAGAACTCCACACAGGAACTGTAAGAACACCCGTCTGGCACAAGAACAAAGTTTTAGTCTCAGAAAGCCAATGTTCAGTGTCTTTCTGGAGACCAAGAGAGGTTGCCAGCTGAGAAAGTGGCGTTGCACCAGGCAGGCTCATGCCCTGGGTCTAATAAACAAGCAGCTGTGTTTACAAACTCAAGAACCATCAGTGGAAACAATTTTCAAAGACTGCAATGAAAAAACGTGGCAGTTTTAAGTGAGGTGGTCTCACAGCCCTCCAAAGCCAGCAGTTATATCTCTCTTTGGCACCTTAAGGCACTGCAAATAAAACGGCACCTACTTGATACGCAGGCTGACTCTGTGCTTATAGGAATTGTGGGGTTTTTTCCTGTCACCTCACTGCTGTTCTGGGAGAAGCGCATCTCAACAGCATATTAAAATGAAATGATGAAATACTCCTCTTGTTGCTTCAATAACTTCAATTTTTTATGGGAAGATATCTGAAATTGA
This sequence comes from Buceros rhinoceros silvestris, assembly GCF_000710305.1. Lineage (NCBI taxonomy): Eukaryota > Metazoa > Chordata > Aves > Bucerotiformes > Bucerotidae > Buceros > Buceros rhinoceros. The sequence goes on from NW_010399410.1 coordinate 141,336, forward strand.
TGATTATTGGCCAGGTTTTATCCTAGTATTTGATCCTCAGTAATATCCATGAAAAGAGCTTGATCTCTTCTCTTTGAGACATCCTTGCACAGGAACAGGCATGTGAAAGTGAGCAACAGTCAGGAAAGGACAATAATAAAGACAATACAACAGACTTGGATGCCATTATACAGTAGTTCCGGTATCAAACAGGAAAGCAAACTGGTTTTAAGGGCAAAACCCAGTATCATTTGATTCTGGTTAGTGTTGCGCAGCACAGGATGTGTACCAGTGAAACAGTATTATCACTGCACAACGATTAGATAGTTGACTGTGTGAATTAGAGCTGCTCAAGAAAGTGAGTCTTTGAAACTCAGAAAAGGTGAGGAAAGCATTTTCTTTTGTGGAAATGACAAGGCAGCACATGACAGCAAACTGTCAGGAGCGCAATGCAGCATTTTGAAAGCTTCTCAACTGATAAATACCATCAACAAGCCCAGACAGCTCACAGCAAAGCCCCACAACTTCTTTATGATAGCAGGAAAAGAGAAGACGTGTGGAGAAACAAAGGAACATGTGGCAGCTCTGAGGTGAGCAGCCAGCTGGGAGGGCACGCTATAGTTTTCTGCCCCAAAGGCTCTGCTCACATCTCTTAGGAGCCCCGCAGACACGAGTGCAACCATGACAGCTTTACTCAGTCCTGCCAGTCTCCTGAATAGAAGGAACTTCAGGCATTATGGGTTTAATATCACGCGCGCATTTGGAGATTTCAGCAATGACAGTATTAAAAGGCTTCAGCAGCACAGGGAAAATTCAGTACCAAATACAGCTGACAGTGCTGCTGCCTTGAAAACAGGGGCAGAAATAAGACTATGAGGATGTGAATTCTGTAAACTGGTTGGCTTCGTTTCTAGTGTCTAGGTTTTTATGAAACCTGCTTTAAATAAGACAGCAAAGAATTTCTTCTCCCCATTTCCCCCATAGCCACTACCCTGACTCAGCTGGGGTATTATTTCCATTAATGCAGAGACAGGTTATAACATCTTCCCTAAAGCACATTTTGAGTGACATGGGACTGTTTATAGCATGAGACAGTGTTTGACAGAAGAAAATCCAGCAAACCTTTGACCCAAATTCTCCAAAGCTTTCAGCTTAAGAATTCTTCTATGGCCAAATACCGAGGCTAGGCAGTCTCGAGCACAACACCGTACTGCATATGCATCCCACAGCAACCACACTTGCTAACAGGCAACCAAAATGCCACATATGCTGCTGCAGAAAGGTGAGTTTAGCATGCAGTCATAGTAGGATCTCCAGATTTGCGGTGAACTCTGTCTTGACATAAGTTAAAGATGATCTGATCTTTGACAGAAAAAATACAGAGGAAGATGTTCCACAGCCCCTTAGCAGGGTCAATGCACTGCTGCTACCTCAGAAAGATGCAGAGATTTAATGAAAATTTTTCTGCTGCTCCTCTGAAACACGTATTACCTCCCTGACACACCGCACCGCATTAGCTCCCACGCACTGAACCAGGTGGGAGTGGTGCAGGAAAAGCCCTCAGTGGGCATCATGTCTTGTGGTGCAGCTGAGCTGGTACCATCTGCTACCACTGTCTGTATCCCCTCTACCTCAGAGGAAAGCAGGGAGTGCTTTGTTCTCCTGGTTCCCTCCTACTGGCACAGGAAAGTTTGACTTGTAGCAAAGAACCACTTAAAAATTGGTCTTTCCACCCAGAATAAACATCACGCTTCAGTACACTCCCTGACCGAGAACAAATACATGGTGAGAACAGAACACCAGCACCTCTGCTTTGTTGACAGCGTGGATACTTTCCTGTGGCGAAAGGAGGTTTCTCAACATGCCCTGTGAACAGGAATGGTTACACACCACCTGCCCACCATTCAGATAACTTCTGTCCCCATCTCCTGATGGTCTAGACCTCAGATGATTTGATGGCAAGTGCCCCCCTGCTATCTACGAGAATAAAGCAGATAAAGCTGAAGAAACTTTGTACTTTATCTCCTTAGCTCAGCATCCTTAGGAGCAGGTCAGCAAGATGGTCCCTTTGGATTCAGAATCTCTTCACTGTCAACAGTAATTCACTTCTCCATCAAGGTTAACATATTGGAATTTGCTTCAAATAAGTGGAAACCATTCTCTGAACCTTATTATGTTTATAAACCAATTTTTTATCACTGTTTCCCTGACACGTGAACTGTCTGTATGGCTTACCCACCAAATCAGGTCTTCACTGGTGCCACCAAAGCAAAATGGACTAAGGACTTGGTCCTCCCTACAACTTAAAAACAGCTAGTGAGATGTACTGCATATTTATAATGAGGGTAAATAAAAGTGGTTTTCACTAACCATTTTATTGATTTATTTTACACCAGATTTATTCATATACTTTAGAAAAGTTCCAGACAGGAGCTAACATTTTATATGTTGGTCGGAAAGCATTCATATGGAGTACATTTTAAAAATGTATTCCACTGTGTGAAATTCAATTCAGGTTATTCATAATCACAAGAAAGATTTAGAAAGATTTCTTTTTTTTTTTCTATTTCTGGCTTTTATTAGGTGGCCACACATGATCTGAGATAAATACATCTTAATAATGACTCACAGTGAGAGATCTGGTACAGAACAGTATTCCCACCAGAAATCTTTGTGCCGTAAAATATATTGATTTTTGGCACACAGTAGATCTTCAAGGCTATTGCAGGCATATGAGATACTGCCTCTACAGTCAACATCTGCCAAACTTTTTCCTATTAAAAGAATCCTGCGAGCTTTCTAGTGTATTCTTTATTTAACGTTGCCGAATCCTTCCCTTCCCCTACCCAACCTCTCTTCCGCCAAAAACCCCAAATACGGCCCCCAAAGGATAAGATTGGCCATAATATGAGACAAAAATGAAGATCAGAGAAATTCTCTTTGAGTCGTCTTTTGATGTCTCTCTGTCTGCTACCCCGGAGCCCCGGTTTCGTGCCAAACCCTAAGCAGCAGGAGCTGGGCACCTGCCCCCACTCCTGGAGGCATGTCTAGCAGGTCCAGGCGGCAATTCACACTCCCCTGACCATCCTCATCCCAAAATAATCTCCTTATTCTGCATCCCTACCCTAGCACACAAATTGGATTCTGCTCTGCGCTCTGAAGTATTTTTTTTTCCTGCCCCACATTTACATGTGACTACCAGAACAACTGAATTTACACTGGATAAATGACCTAGTGACCCAGTTACCGATCCCAAGGGGGAGCACACACACCGGTGCACCGACTGATATTGCAGCGTGGCTGCACAGCCCTGGCTGTGCTGTGAGGCTGCTTCTCTCCCATTTGGTTTTCAGGGCATGACAGAGAAGTCAAGCGGGAATGGAGCTCATTGGTCGGTGTGGACTGAAGAACTGCGCTTTGGCACACGTTAAACTGTGAATCCTTTGGGAAAGGGCCTAGAGCTGGGAGGGACAGCTTGACACCTTGTGGAACCAGAAACAGTTATTTTTTACAAAGGAGGAATGGTACGAATGCATTCCTGGATGGGTAGTATTTGTCTGAGCCACTTCATGGTAGTGACAAACACCTGCTTCTGATTTTAAAAAGGGTTCAGCTGGGTCCCTTTTGAGCCTAAAACAAACCCCAGAAGACAACAGACAGTAACACTGAAATTGTACTAGACCTCTGTCCCCCACCATGGAGCACTGCCTGTTTCGAGTCCTTCCTGCACTCAACTTTGATGTTGACAAATCCAAGTTCTGGTTGTCAATATAAACCCTGGCCACCGGCAACACAACCAGGAGCCAGTTGCCAACACCTCGTGCTCTCAGCCATCTCCCTTCTCTCTGAGAAACACCCTTCATTTCACCGAACGCTTGCTGTGCTCACTTCAGCTCCCAGGCTGACACATTGAACGTGAAGGCTCTGCTCTCTGAGTGCTGCCTAGCTGTGGATCTCACTATGTCATGAGGAGTTACCTGCCCTGTACAGAAAAAACAACCTTTATGCATTGATCAAAACACTCTCATAATACTAACGAGGGTTGCATGTTAACAGGAAACGGTGTCATTGTTCTGGAGCACATTCTGGTTGCGGCTGGATTAGCTGCATATTAACACAAGCAACCATGCCGGACTAATAGATGCACGTACTCGCTGGCAGTTCAAAAACACCCCGTCTCAGGTCCTGCAAATTTGGCAATTTCTTTCTCCCCAGAGAAGGTTCATTTTAAGCGTAGTGACGTGGAGAAGGCTGATTCTGCCTGCTTTTCCTGAGTCACTCTTAGAACTTCTCTCCCTAGCTCAGCAAAGGGAGAGAGGAACCTGTGCTTTTGCCTGTGCTCTGACCCAGACCCTGAACGAAGATGCTGGAATACCTCAAACCAAATGCCATTTCTACAGAGACACAAACCAGCCCATTCCTGGGGCTTGGTTATGCAAAAGCAGACCTCGAAGACCACAGTTATGAGGGGAGGGCAGTATTAATGGCTGGATTACCCATGCTGAATCAACATGTGAATTCTTTATATACATATGAGGGTTTTTGTCCCCATTCACACACATATATAACTCCAAAAGACCTCTATAAATCCACTGATGTTGCCCTATTTCTATACAGAGGAAACCAAGATCTGAACTCTCTCCCAGAAAATAAATTTTAAAATTAGGTTTATATGCAGTAAAGTATTGGTTGAATACTTTCTACATAACTACTGTAAAATATTTGCAATAGTCTTAATGCAAGTGTAGTGTTAGACAACTCGAACCGATGTGAGAATAAGGGGACATCCCTCAGCTGGATGAATCGAGATTCAGACATTGCTGCAATTAATCTTCCTGAATCAATAGGAACTGTTTGACAACCCACTGACCTGCTGATAAGAAAATGATCAGAAGGGATTGACAGCCTTTAGGTGACAAAGGTTTTCACCACCATACACAGGTCAGCCAAAACAGCAGCGGTTCACCTAAGCGGGTATATTTCACTGACACTGGCAATGGTAAAAGTCTCTGTTTTCAGCTGTCTGTTTATTCAGTTGAGACATCAGCACCATATTGAATGTATTTTTAGTATGCGTGTTATGTAACACATCAGTGTTACAATTTTCCAATGTTCTCTTTAAGGAATGTATGAACTTGAAAAAAACAAATTACAGGTTTCTTCTTCTTTAGGAAATTTTGGCTCTCTTTTCTGATTAAAAAAGAAAGTAATTCAAAATCTCAGAATTCCCCGCATAATACCCCAGAACCTCTAGAATTGAAAATACCTATTTCTTAAATAGTTTCACTGTCTCCCAATCTGCCATGGGAACAGCATTACGTGCTTATAAGCAAATTTATGGAGCATGTTTTAAAGACACAAAAATAAACCTACCCAAATGAACCAGCGATAGGAAGCTAGCTCCTGGCAAGCGTCAAAAATGTGTTGTGTTGCTAGGGCTTGAGATTTTATAGGGAGTATTGAGATTGTGAATCATACTGCAGGCGGTTTAATGAAAAGAATCAGCTGTCATGTGATTTTGGAAGAGAAGAAATAGGAAAGAAAATCACCTCTAGCTTGAGGAGAAATACACTGAAATGCCAACTCAGAGACATGGTGTAGTAGGCACAGCTCTTCACGTGATCGCCAGGAAGATTTCTGTGCCGATGCCATAAGGCCTCTCTGGAGACCTGTTCCTCATTACTATTAGATCATGGAGTACCAGCAGCCACCAGTTCAATTACTTGGCTTGCAGAAGATTAGTCGAGGTGCTCTTTCAGCACCCCCTGCTAATGAAGTCTTCATGGTCACGTCTAGATTACGCAACAGAGTGTGGTGCTCACCCACAGTGTACGCTGAAGAGTACCACATTTCCTCACGGAAAACACATCTTAGCTGCTCCTGATCTGGCAGATGAGAACCCATAGCATGACATCCACACAGCTGCACCACTCAGCCCTTCCCAGCCTTTCTGCTTCCTACCTCAGGCGGTGCAGAGCCATTTCATTTCTCTGCATTTGCAATGCCGCTATGCCCCGAGTCACTCAGAAGCTCCTAGACTTCACGAAAAAGTTATACTACTGCTCCATGATAAGCTCTCTGGCTCTTCAGCTATGCTGTTACAAGTTTTTAGACCCAGAAGTCCCAAGATAACCTTCACAGACAAAGGCAGTTTCATTTTTTTTGCTGCCTGTGACTGCCAGATGCAGCCTTCTGCCAGCCAGGAGAAGAAACCAAGAGTTCTGGAGCCCAGAGCTCCTGCACCATGGTACAAAGGCCTGTGTCAGCTGCTGCCAGTGGGCATATTTTTCTCTTTGCGTAGAAGCGAATACATTTACATAAATGAACATGAAACTGCAGATTATAGCTTCAGAACTTGCTAATGACTGTGCAAAGGATGATGAAGATAAGAGAAGAGCTGATTTCTTGTTCTCCCTCTCATGTTTTTATTATTTTTAAAAAGATTTGGCATTATTGAAAACACAGTTATTATTGCTAACTTCAAGCATAGTTCTTACCAGGTTTAACTGTGTGCTTCTTCCCTGTTTTGGCCTAGTATTTCAACCTACATAGGATTTTAGTTGCCCAACCCAAAGAGAAAAAATCTAGTATGTCCAGAGTCCTATTGCTTTCAACAGCCAGGTAGGTCAGAAAAATTTAAAATAACAATTAAAAAAAAAAATCACCCTGGGATAATGTTCCCTAAGTGCTCATTATCAACATGAGCTCCTAATTTATGCCTAGCTGTTTTACATCAGTACTGAACTTCATGCCAAACTTCAGAACAATGACATCCAGCAGAGCTGGAATTTGTACGGGAAAGCACTAGGTTTGCATCCTGAAGGCCAAACAAGTAGCTGTTTGCAATTCAGCTGTGGCCTGACTATTCCATTACCTCACTTAGTTTTAAAGCAGTTCAAGTACATCAGACAGAGAGATCACAGAATACCATTTGTACCTGCGGGATGTCTTAAGGAATCCACTGGATGTTTTACATGATAAACAATATAATCATATATACCAACACAGTTAAAGTGCTTTTTATCTCCAAGAGCTTTTGGAAAACTGAACTCGCAGCACTTTAGGAACACTACGATGGAAGAAGGGAATATTCTAGACAGGAACACTGGTGCCCACATTGCTTCTCAGATGAAGAAAGTCACCTGATCTTTGCTTTCCAGTACAGGCAGTACAGGCCCTTGGTTTTCAAGGTCTCCTCTGAAAGCCTTCCTTCGCAGGAAATATATCTACCTCCTTCAGAAAAATAAAAGGAACAGCTGAACCTTAAAGGAACTATGTATGTATACATAAGGTTAACTTTGTTGGTTCAAAGCCAGTGTTCAAGGGTTTAATCCTCATCTTCCAAAAGCTGCCTTGGAGGAAAGCAAGCACAGATACTCAGGAACGGGAAAGCTGAGGAGCTTCCACATGGCATACTGCAAAGCTCAGCACTCTGTCTGGCTCACCTTCTCTGTAATAATTCCGGAACAGTCCACTGCATTGCGTGTACACCTTGGCAAAACGGATCTGGTAAAGCTCTCCAAGCCAGGAACATGTGTCTAAATCAAAACCGGTTTAGTCACAAGGCCGGGGCCAAGCGCTGCCACACTGGGCAGACAGACAAGCCCCTTGAACTCTGGTGGCCACAGCTCAGCCTCCACTCCACCTTCTCACTGTGTGTGATAATGAGGGACAACTCCTCACATCTTGAACCAAGGTTGTTCAGAACACGCGCTCTGTTGCATGCAGGAGTTGTAAACACCAGTGCCTTGAAAAATACATTAACTATTGCATGCAAACACGCACACAGGTACTAAATATGGAACTCGTAGCTGTGAGCAAAATGTGGCCCAAGAGCCTTGAAAGCAGCTCCACAGATTATTACCCCACCAGCTCAGACGAGGAGCTTTGATTAAGGCACCCACCGCCCAGCCCCGCATTTCAAAAAGAAAACTAATCGGAGGGTTGTTTTCCTGAGTGGCCGTGAACAACGCGGGGTTTGGCAGGGGCGGGAGAACAC
>NW_010399411.1:0-12725 GCF_000710305.1 Buceros rhinoceros silvestris
TTGAGGAGGGGCGGTCTGTGGCCTTAGCTGGGTCTGGTAAGTGCGTGAGCCTGTGCCGGTGTGCTGTAGGTAACCGGATCAGCCGTGTCGGCGTGGCCCGGGACGGGGGGAAGCGCAGAGCTACACGTAACGGTAGTCGGAGCCATCTGTGAACTCGCAGGTGACTGCTCATAGGAGCTTTCTCTTGCCCAGAGCTCTCTGGTGGGCAGAACTTGTTTAGGAATGGTAGTCTACATTTCTGCTGTGAAATATCAAAGAAATGGTGTTCCTGACGTAGTTAAAATTGTTCAGGAGAGTTTTTCTTTCAAGCTGCAGTGATTTGTCATTCATAATGCTAAGTTGATCCACCTTCCTGCAGTTGATAGTAGTTAACTGTTTAATTTTCATGAAAGCTAAACTTTTTCCTCTTTAGTGTAATAGAGTTTAATACTTGATTAGTGCAACTGGAGCAATTTTTTTTTTTCTGTTTTTCCTCCTGTTAAGAGTTACTCTTGACTTCCCTTAAAGACCTGGATCTGCTAATCTGGGGTTATAGTTGCAGCCTAACTTCTACATCAGCTGGAAAGCATTTGAGCCTGAAACAATTTGTTGGACTTAAAATCTTCAGGTGGAACTCTTGCAGACATGTCAGAAAGGTCCTAGTTCATCCTCCAGCAAGTGGATGGGAGTTCATCCTTCAGGCTCTACTTGCCTACGCTGTGCTATTGTAGCTACCTGGAAAACTGCACTTCCTGCTCTTCCCCCACCTGCACCCCAACTGATGACCAGCAGGGTGGACTCCGTGCAGCCTGCTGCACTTTACTCAGGAGGCTGGAAGTAGCTGTCAGCACATGGGATGAGCCTGAATAATTAAATTGCTGCCCCTGTGCAGGAAAGAGTTTGAAGGGTACTGAAATACAGTGTTTTGTTCAAAAGTACTGTCCTTCAGTGATCAGTGACCTGTTGGGGGCTCATCTTGAGAACTTCCACGCAGCAGTGTTGATGGCTCTCTGAACAAAAACCAAGCAGCATATTTGGCCTTAGTACTGCAAAAACTTAAACACGTGACGTTTCAGTCCAGTGGAGAGTCTCAACAAAGTCACCATGGTTATCTTTCTTTGTGACAAGTTTAATTGTTAGATTTTCCCTCCTAAATAAATCTGCACACGATTTTAGTTGCTCTTCTCTTGAAATACAATCAGTTAAGGTTTTTCAAGGTAGAATATTCTAATTCCTGAAGCAGGTGATGTTCATTCTGCTTTCTTACGCTCTTGTTTCTTCAAGGTGTGCAGTGTGCACTGCTGCTTTCTTTGATAACTCTTGAATTGGCTTCTCTTTAAAACGCGCAGGTCCAGCTGGCTACCACGTGGTTTTTGTAAGAGGGCTGCAGAGTCTTCCTGCAACTTCCCTCTCTCCTGCATGGAGGTGTAATTGTAGTAGATACATTATGCTGCATTTATTATAACTTTAAGAAATTACTTCCTTTTATTTAAGGTAGGTTTGTCTTAGTAAATATTGGCGGTGCGATTGGGGTTGACTACTTGAAAATGTTTGGGTTTTTTTTTTGTAAAGTGTTTTTGAAAAGAGGCTGTATCTCATTTCTCACTCTCAGACTCTGCTGTCTCCTGTGGGTATCTACTATAATAGTGGTTTCAAATATTCAGTAAAATCATTGTGAGGTTTTTTTTTTATAATCTCTTTCAGTGGAGAAACAAGATACAACAAAGACAAGATACTGCAAGGTTGGTATCAGTTATTCTGCTAGCTTGCTAGAGATGGAAAATTTCTTCCCTGCAAAATGTGAAATCCTGTAACCAGCTGCTGAAATGTTAAGTATTATTATGGAGTAATATTGTAAACCTTAAGGGACTTTATTTATAAGCCAGGATGTTAGCTTGATGGCTTTACAGAATTAAGAAGATGCTAAGTTGGTCTCCACAGAATATCACAAATAGTGATGTATTTTTGGTATCAGCAAGAGTATTAGAATAGTTCCTTTTTCCAGACAGGGAAAAAAAAGTTACTTGTAATCAAATAAAGCGGTAGCAGCGCCTGTTACTAAGAGTGCCCCATAGCACTGTGTTGAATTTCAGTAGTATGAAGCCTGAGAAGAGGGCTTCTGGGACTCAGATGAGCTCTTCAGCTCTGACGAAGAACAATCCAGGTGCGTACGTGTTTGTACGATGGAGTTTTTAAGGACCACAGAAGGATGGATGTTATAATGGAGGCTATTGCCTGAAGATGGAAATTTGTCACTTGCAAAAAAAGCTTCCAGTAGAGCAAGGAAGAATGAAAAGTAAAGATGGTTTAAATGCTCGATTGTTCAGTCCCAGCTCTTTCTAAGAAGGCATCTTTAGACAAAACACTTAAACCCAGGCTTCTGCGTAGTGACTGCTGACCTGTACACCCAGAACTGAAAACGCTGAGCTGCTTGGATGTCTGCTATAGAAAAACAGGCTCGCCACTGGAAGGAACCTAGTGGGGTCGTATTCTGAATAAATAAACTTTATACAATGCTGTGTGCTGTGAAGAAAAAACATGCTTCCAGATTTTCCTACCCCTGTTTTGACATTGCAGTTTGCAATGGCTTTGTGCTTGTAATAAAGTGAACAAAGAGTATTCTCCTGCTTTATGTTCTTAACAGTACTGATGATGTCTTTTAAATTTGTAGCCCTCTGTGTCAAATGACATGCAGTAGGTTCACTTCTCTCTCCAGTGTAGAAAGTGAGCATTGCTTTGTGTTTCAAGAGGTGTAAGACCTATACCAGCATGGTGAGGTCCAAGGCCTGACATGGCTGAATTACAGATGAGGTGCTCTGAACTCAAGTTCTGGGCTTCTGGTGTGCTGTCTTTTGTTATTGGAAGCATATAAATGATTGTGCATTTGCTGGGTGAAAATTGTTCTGGATCTGATGAGAATTGCACACCCTGCTTTGAATTTCTCCAGTAGTACAACAGGTGATAGGAGTGTGGACATAGCAATTGTCCTAGAGCTCTGAGACCAGCTGGTTTCACAGGCTATTCTGGCTGAAAACAGTTTTTGGAAGGGTTGCTGCCTTTCAGCTAGGTTTGTTCCATCAGCGTGCTTGCTGTGCAGCTCTGTGAGTGTCAGTGTGTGACGTGGAGTAGGGGAGAGGAAGACACCACAACAGATTGTGTTTACGTCAACTGTAAAAATTCTTGTGAAACTGCGTCTTTGGCAGAGTGTGTGCTGCTTTCCGCATTACACGGAATCCCTTCCTGTTGCCTTATTTCTTCAAGGCATGGTCAACGTTCGGGAATGGGGAGGAGCAGGCATTTCGTGGTCATCAGAACTTGACTCTCCCAGTGTGTGTGGTTTTTTTTTTTTTCTGGACGTGTTTTTCAGTATCAGCATTATCTCAGTTGCATTGTCCTTTTTCTTATTTACAATCAGCAAATCTGTTTTAAGAGTTTCAGTTGTAAGATTCCTCTTTCTGGAAGCCTACCAGTGGCAATTCTAAAAAGGACAAGTGATTTGAAATGGCTACCCAAATTTAGAAATTGCAGGCCTCTGTTTTATGTTTAAACTTGTCATATATAATCATAAATATGAATACGATCAATAATAATCCTCTGTCTTCCTAGCCTGTATTCCTTTTTGGTTTTTTCCGTACAGTTTGTATGACTCAGTTTAGGGAAGACCAGAGGAACAGTAAACTTTACTAACGGTTTGCTTTACGGAAGGAGAAGCATTTTGTTATGAACAGCTGACATGGTTGCTCAGCTGCTAAATGATCTAAAATTTGCAGGTCTTAATGTTGGTGTGTTTTCATTTTGTAGGTCAAGGAGTGGATGAGCCGCTCTCTGCAACTGGTTTCAGACAAGCTGATGCTGCTGGTTTCTTTCTCAGTAATGTGAAGTTTACTCATGTCTTCTCAAGTGACCTCCTTCGAGCAAAGCAGGCAAGTGCATCTTGAGGCAACCGATTGTAAACATTAGCTTCAGAATTTGGCATTTATTTTCTGTTGATGATGCAAAAATAATAAAGTGACAGAGAGCCAAAGGCTATTTTGATGAACTTAGAACTGCAGTTTGAGTTGCGTAGAGTTCATTAAGGCCTCTGTGAGTAAGGAAATTTTAATGAGAACAGCTCAGTTAGGAAGTGATGAAGGCCAGCCTGCTTTGCAGGATGTCATGCAGAGGTGTTCTTATGGATTTGCTGTTATTTTGTACGTGCACTGGTTCTTGCTAAAGGAGTAATCAGGTCTTAAGAGGTAACACAGACTGAAATCGGTTTTTCTTTGAAGAAACAAAAAAAACTGGCTGTGATATTGTTGTACTGCCCTACGCGTTGTGGCTGTATGCTGTTTTTTTCTGAGTAATGCCGGCCAATATAGGCAGGATCAAGTTTTGCTGTAACATCAGTACAAGGATCATTAAATATGCAGGGAGGTTGGATATTGGCAGGACCGTGATAGCACACCTCTCACCCTGAATGCACTATTTAAAGAGGTTAATTAAAGAGAAAAAAATGTTAATTAATGCATGGATTACTTGTGATTTTGTGTGAAAAATTACAAAAAACTAAAAAAACCTAAGGAACCAGCACTTTTAAAGACAGAGGTATAGATCAGCTGTTCTAGGAAGGTCGTACCTCCTGTGGAAGCCCTATGCTGACTTCTCTCTTTTGTGACTGATGCTGTGGTTTCAGGAGACAGGTAGGCTTCACATGATTGAAACTACTAAGCGATGCTTGATAGCCTTGCCGGTTGATTGCTTTTTGCTTTGTTGTTCTGCTGCAGAAGTCTATGAAGCCTTGCTGTAAAGCAGATGAACCAAATCTAGCATATATCCCCCCCACTTTTTTTTTTTTTTTTTTTTACTTAAACCATACATCCTCAACATTGCTCATCGGTTTTGCAGCACAGTCAACTCTCACTTATCCCCCCCCCCCTTTTTTTTTTTTTTTTTTTTTTTTACTTAAAACATACATCCTCAACGTTGCTCATCGGTTTTGCAGCACAGTCCTATAAAGTGCTGTAGCAGCACAACTTAGGCAGAAAATAGAGAGAGAGGGAGGGGGTAGTGCAATAATTAGGTACTTCTAAAATGCCTAACTGCCTGACAAGTCACTTCTTTAAGTGTGTGAATGGCAGTGATTATATTTACAAACAACAATAGTACTTCATAATATTCATAAGACTGTCTGTGCTGTGTGCCTGCCCTAGGGGAAATGTTTTTGAATGCTCAACCTCTTGAGGCTTGGTCATTTTTTTCCTTGTGTTAGAGACAGCCTTTTCCATGAGAAGCATTTGCATTCTCCTGATGTAGGAGACAGACCTGAATCTGTGCTTTGCATAAAGGAAATGTGTTTTCCCATTTGTTCAAGAAGCTGTCCGGACTTCGTGGAAGCTTTTCCAAAGATGTGTAAAGCTGCGGTTTCTATTTGCTTGGAACTAGATTTTTTGGCAGCTGCAAATCTATGAAGTGTCCTTTATTGTGCTGTCATTGCATAGCGCAGTTATGAGAGGAATGTACAAGGTCGCCTGCAAAAGAGGGTGGGGGGGAAAAGGGTTTCTAAAGAAATTGTTAGTGCTGAAGTTTAGTTTTCCTTGCAATTTCTACTGGATCAGCTGTAGTCAGGCTGTGTGCCGTTTTTTTGGAACCAGGAGTGGTACGCAGTCCTCCGGCTACTGTCCATGGCTGACAGCCGAATGTTCAAGCATGAGAAGGATAGGAGAAAAGAGGGATGTGTGCAAAGAGAGTTGTACCAGCTAGGCAGGAATTCAAGAGCTGCTGGAGATTGAAAGTGAGCAAGTACAGGAAATGCAGAGAGAGGCTTTGCAAGGAAACTTGTTTGAGAGAATAAGCCTAGGAGGCAGGACCCAAGACTAGCTCTAGAAATTAGCAGTGTAGAAGCAAGCAGGTAGACCTGCAATGTAAAAATAAAGACTAGATGGGTGCACAGGGATGCGATGTGAGCAAGGCATTGTTCTCTAAGACTTGTAAACTTAACACTAAAGTCTGGAGAGGAGTATGAGGCCTACTGTGAGACGCTCATGCCGTTGGGACAAGAACTCTGCAGCAATAAAGGTAGATTCAGGACTGAGACAGGCTGGATCCCAAGAAGGACAAGTGAAAATCTTTCAGTCTTTTCCACGTGTAAAGTAGAGCTAATATCCCTTCTCTCACTGTGGTACTGTGAAGGTTCAGGAATGTTTCTGAAACATGCTGGTGTGCTAGTAAAGAATGGTTTGGGAAAGGTGTGAGGAAGTTAATCTCTTCACAGCAGATTTGGTTTCAGCACAGTAAACAAGGCTTTGTGTTTAATATGTACAGTTCAGAATATGAATTAGTGCTCAGTAGGTGAATGTTGCCTGTTCTGTGTACTGAATAGGATCTCTGTCCTGGAGAAATTCCAGGATATAATCATACAATTAACTGTGGTATTCATATGTACAAGGAAGTTGATTCAACTCCATCTGAATTTTTACGTTATTCTACAATGGAATTTTAAAGTTGCAACATAAAGCCTTTCCTAAGCAATACATTAAATAGGTGATAAAATCCTGTTAGTACAACAAGGTTACTTATTATTTGCCAGAATCCAAGGAGCCTTTTCAAAACAAGTTCTTTGAATGTTAGTTCAATTGGACACGGATGTTTGTACAAGACTTCAGCCGACATTACCAGTCACAACTGTATGCAGATCCAGTACAGCCTTCACACTTTGGTGCGTAGAAGAACAGGAGCAGGCTAGCTGTCCTTTAGTTCCCATTGTGAGCAGTGGCAGCCGCCAGGTGTATAATAGCCAACACGCTAGAGCCTGTATCAGGCAATGCTTTCCAAAGTGACATCAGAATTTCCTCCTGATCAGTTGTCTTGCCCTCCCTGCACCCCCAAAATCACATGCTTTCTTGGAAGAAGAGAAGATACGTAGCACAAAACTCAAGATGTCTAGGCTATTGTTAAAAGCAAATTAAGCCCTTTGGGTTTTGCCTGTCCCTTGGCAATGCTATCAAAAGACAGGTGAATCCAATAAGCTAGATACTTTTCTTCCTGAGTGCATCATCCTGTGCATTTCTCCACCATAACAGTGAGGCTGATAATTCAGTATGTTGTCAGCCAACACCCTCCTGCCTCCTAACTGCTTCAAGAGTATGTTTTTCAGAGGTGCGCTTCCAGGAAGTAATTTAATTTTTAGATGCTATGTTTTTCACAGTTGGTTTAACCGATGAGTTTTTAGGAACATACTGCTTGTGAATCTGACCCACGTACTACATGTAAAGAAAGTGTCAGCATGATTTCTCTGAGTGGCAGTATACTCAAGAGAAGATGCGGCTTTTATCTCAGTAAATCCTGCTGCTGCCCTGTGTCTTGCCACCTACATCTTGTGGGTGCAAAGTGTCTCCAACTGTTCTGGTCTTTGAATTGTGAAAGAAGATTTCAGAAGATTGCGCCTTTCTGCCTTCTCTGGCCTGACACAGGCCGTATATCCAGTTCTGACAGACATTGCTAGCTGAAAAACTTTTTATCTTGTTTGGGTTGTTGGGTACTACTAATGTGATCCACATTGGCTGTGGTGGTGTAAGATGATCTAGGTATCCCATGAGAAAACAGTTAATTGATGTGACTGTATATTCACTCTTTAGACTGCTGCCACAATTCTAGGAAAAAATAAGTTTTGCAGAGATTTGGAGATCAAGTACGACGCAAGACTTCGAGAGAGAGTAAGTGTTGAAAGAGTTTGTTAAATTTAACAGTAGAGAGCACTATTTGATAACCACATTTAATCACTGAAAACTGATCACATCAGGTTGTATAAATCGTTAGCAGAATTGTGAAGCAAAGCCAAAATTTATTGTTTAGTGCAGTAATTGTGATGCTTTTAATGATTTAAGGTAAGATTTACGTGTAGAAAATTTACTTTACCTTGAGTTTAATAAAAAGCTTAGCTCTGTTTTCAAACCCCATATGTAAAGTGTTAAAGATACGCCCTCTGCCTACCTTCTCAAGCCTGATGGCACAACTTGTTGGGTTTTTAGCTGTTTATACCTTTTCATTTGCACAAAGACTACTGAAAAGCTTTCTGCTGCTCACCGAACAGTCTGCTTTCCTGATTAGCCTCTCTGCCTGATAACAGGCATAGTTGTACCTCCTGTCTGTTTTTAAGTATGTCTTGATCAGAATAAACTCAGATGCCAGCCGTTTCTGCTAATATAAATCACCCTTCAGATGCTATACTGAGAGTGTCAGCTGAATTTTAAAAAAGGAAATGCTACAAAACCAAAAGTGGGATGGCGTATTGCCAGGAGGCAAACAAGTGTTGAAGGAGCAGAACATGGTTGTAGCATTTCCTATTTGGATCCTTTTCTGACAGAAATTCCAGTTCTTCCCCTGAAACCAGCAAGTTAAATGCCTCCCAGTCTTTAGCTGCTTTACCACCTGATGTTCTTGACAGTATTATGCCTTGTGATACAAAAATTTTAGAAAGGATAATCTTAAATCTCTGTTACACTTTTTTTCCTGTTTCGTGGCGTTTGTGTGGATGCATAGAAATGTCAGTACAGTGTCTGCAGGCCAAGGGCCACAGGCTGTACGTCATTACTCTGAATAAATGGAATTAAGTTTCTTGCATGAGAAGAAGCAAGGTCCTTTAAAAGAATATACATTGTTGACCCTATTAAGAAAGTTTTATTCTCTCATGCCTTGCTTTCATGAGAGAAGTCTGGAAAAATCTTTAAGATTAGGATTTAATTTTCATCTGTTCCAGAGCATTTATTTTTTCATGTCTCTTACTGTACTTAAATCGACAGTGTTTTGCTTTAGAGAACGGGACTGAGAGGCTGAAGTAAATGTGTTTCAGTACATTTACATTCTGAAGACTGTAGGAAATAAGCTACGGCAGCTAATTGCATATCCACAGCAAGTGGAGAGTGACATAGAAGTCAGAAAAGCCTCAGTAATGAGTATGTGTCTGTATCCCGGTCATCAACATCTGGATTTATGCAGTGTGTGTAACCAAGTGTTTGACAGTGTAGCATCAGCTCTTACTTTCTCAAAATACTCATCATAACTGCAGCATTTTCACTGTGTTTGGACATTCCAAGGAAAGACCAAAGCTTTTCCACTTGTATATATTTTTCTTCTGTTAGTGGTAGTGCAGCATTAGTCTTCAGAGGGAGAGGTATTAATCTGTTTTACTGTGGTTAGAGATCTTCAAGGTCAAAAATGGTAATGCACATCCAAATATATCTACCGTGTAAAATACATTACAGGTGATAAATATTATGTATTATAATGGGACTTCTAGTGATCTGGAATAACTGGCTGGTATATATGGATTCTTACTACTGATTGTCATTAATGGACCTTGTATTTGGAGGACTCAGCAATAAGTGTGCCGTTGAAGGCAGTTAACTGTATGTTCTCTGAATCCATTAGCATATGTTTTTAAGATCGGTTTTTTTTGGTTTTCTTGTTTTCTGGAGACACTGTCCACAGCAGTCATATATGTGTGGAAAATGCAGGGTGAGGGTGGGTGCCTATTGTTTATTTTTAATAGGTAGAGTACTTTGGGGTTTTCATCTTTTTTTTTTTGGACATTTTAAAAATTCTGATTTTGAAATGGACTCTGTTTTGGAGATTTCAGAGGTCTGTAAAGAAAATATTTGTTTCTTACTTGTGAAAATTATATCCCTGTAGTCTTTCTGCAAATGAAAAGCAAATGTAGTTTATGCTTATGTGAACAGCTGCATACAGAGGTATTTGCAATGTAACCTCTGTTACAAAGGCACTGGAATTTTGTGTGCTCTAATGTATCAAAAACTCTCAAGGCAGAGATCAGTCCAAAGGTAGTGTTTTGAATGTTAGTACTTTAAATGAGATGCTGCTCTTAACGTGTTTCTCTACCAAGCACATATATATACTTTAACTTTATATCTGCTGTTTAAGATACCTCCTCCCCCAGTATTGGAATAAAATGTAAAAGGTAGCTAAGCCTACACGTTACAACTGAGAACTCAAGAAAACAAAGCTGTTAAGAGGTGTTGGCGTCGGAAGCGGTGCTGGAGACTTCATACACCTGGCTCTTTGTAACCTGCCTCTTACAGAAATACGGTGTTGCAGAAGGAAGGCCTTTGGCTGACCTCAAGGCTATGGCAAAGGCTGCCGGAGAGCAATGTCCTTCATTCACGCCTTCTGGAGGAGAAACACTGGATGAAGTATGGTATTTATTTACTTGTGCCCTACTTTGTAGGCCATTTTATCAGTGCAGATGCAGCTATTGCGTATTTAGGAATATCTTACTGAGCGCTTAGCCCAACCAAAGATAGTTATTTTCTAAGCTAAAAACACTACTTGCACGGATTACAGTGGCTCCCAAGAAGGAGATCTCTATAGAACTACTATACAGATTGTCTCCTCATGAGGCTGTCATTTGCAGAAGGATGGTGGCAGTTACTCTCAGCCTTGGCTTTGGAGGGCTGAGGAGTTTTCGCAGCATTCAGTAACTTCCCCGTTGACTTCTGCAGCTTGTCTCTGATAAATGTTTGCCTTTTAACTGAAGTAGTTGTATCTCAGATTTCTGAAAGCCAAAGTTTTGCATTCTTCACACTGTACCCTTCTGACTTTTCTCTTTAGGTACGAGAACGTGCAAGGGATTTTTTTGAATTTCTGTGTCAGCTAGCTGTTGAATTGGAACAGAAAGAGAAAGACGTGCATGGTGCAGCAAGCAGAAGCTCAGGAACATCTGAAGAACAGTTAGTTTTTCCTTGGACAAACCACTGCAGTGAAGCAGAACTTAGCTCTAATAACAGTGGAGCTTTTAAAACACTAGATGCTAATATATTAGTGGTGAGTCATGGAGCCTACATGCGGAACTGGATTGGTTATTTTGTTTCAGATCTTAACTGTACTTTACCAACGACTTTAACAAAGTCTCAGTTGTCTTCTGTCAGTCCCAATACAGGAGTTAGTCACTTCATTATAAAACTGGAAAACGGGAATTTGTTAAAACCTGAAATCACGTGTGTTTGTCTTAATCAAGACTCTCACTTAGTGGACGTGGGAGCTGAATGTGTAGCTTCAAAAGTGTTTTAAGAGTCTTTGCAGTGGGGAGTGATTTTAGATCACCATTGTACTAAGCTTGGGAAAGGTACCTATAGAAATTTCTGAGATTGACTAGAGTTACAGACACTAAATCGCAAAACTGCAAAGACATGCAACTGCCTACCACCTTAAAATAACATGATTTGCATGGACCTAGTGCCCGATGTAAGTTGGCACTAGAGAGATAACACAAATGTTCTTTATGAACAGAAACATAATACTTCCAGTCATTTGCATATCTGCTTCTGCAGTGCATATTTTTAAAAATACGGTTTTCATTAACTCATAATTATTTTGGTTATCGCCAGGTAAAAGAGTTGGGGAGGGAAGAGGAATAGTGCCTCAAAGATGAGGTATAGTGTATTCTTGTTTTATTAAAGAATTCTATATTGTAATATTAGACATATAAGTTGTCTTAAAACAACTTTTTTTGAATGCAATAGTATAACCTAAAAAGGCGCATTGCCTGGTGGAAAAGGTTTGGTACAGAGTCAGGGGATGCATTCCTGTCTCTGATACTAAATAGCTGTGACACTCTGGGCAAATCTCTGGTCCGTTTGTAAAATGGAGATGATGTTATACCTACCTCACAGGAGCGTTTTGTAAGAAACAGTTTGTGTTGTTGAGACCTCTGCTGAAAAGCACTGTACACAAACGTAAAATATTTATTTTTAACTGTAAGCAGGATGAGGAACCTCATGTGCACATAGTTGAAATAATGATCTCTCTTCTGAAAAGGAGCCTTATGAATCAGGTGAGATGTACCCGACTGCTATTGTCAGCTGCAATCGTACACTTGGTGGATGAATATTTTTGCCTAGAATTAGGCAAGTTTGATTGCTTAGAGTTGCTGTCACTACTGCATTCTTTCCCCACTGGAGTGTTTGTAGTGTTACTGTGTAAGCTTATCTGATTTATGTTATTTGAAATATACACGTACTTTTTTCTTCATTTGCATATGTTAAACCTGTTAAATAAATAGAATTAAAAGCTCCTGAAGAGAACACCATTTCATCTGTATTTCCTTTGATGTAAAAGTCTTTGTTAATATTACTCTGTGAAGCTTTGCTCAGATCGTGTAACTTCCAGAGCTCTTTTTAGGGCTGATGGATTAGCACTATCCTGACTCTTACCTGGAAGAGCCACTGGTGTTAAAATGTTAAGGACATACTGAGATTGCTTGAAACTATTCAAAATTAACTGTTTGACTAAAGTTTGTGGGGTTTTTTTTAAATATGCTGTTCTGTATGCTTTAAACTACTTGGCTTCTTTGCCTTGAAACGCAGATGTGAACTTTGAGGAGGAAAAAGAGGTTGCTGTTGTTTCCTTGGAGAGGTGGGTACCTACACTTGACTGCGGCCCTACTAAAGAATCAGCAACAGAATTACTTAATCTGACTCTAGTGAATGTACTTTGCTGCTTCTATTTGAGTGACTGTCATTCAGTAGGAAAGTTCTCTTGATTCCTACCTGCACACAGAACAGGGATCTGCTTCTGTTTTCTGTGACGCTCATTTATATGATGTGAAGGACTGGGTGCCCTTAAGTTGGGTTGGGGAATTTAGGTTGGAGTTTTATACATAAAATCAATAGGCTGAACTTGTTACTTATTGATCATCTGGCTTCCTCTAGGTTTTTTTTACAGATACAGAGAAAAGCCTCTTCATTATGGCCCCT
>NW_010399411.1:12824-20778 GCF_000710305.1 Buceros rhinoceros silvestris
TGAGGCAGTTCATAAATGTACAGGGGTTTCTGGGCAAAGTTTTGTGACTAGGGGTCTTTCCAGCAAACGTGGAGTCTTCATAATACAGAAACGTGGGGAGTTAAAATTTCTCAGTAGCGTAAAAAGCAGCTTTGGTCAAAATGTCTCAATTTCAAGTTTAATTTTATATAAGCAGCCTTTGTTCAAAACAAGGGTGTTTTAAAGCAAAGTGTTTCAGTGTTACTCAGAGTAAAAATTTCTGAACTCAAATAGTCACAAGAAAATGTTTAGAAAATTAGTAAATTTTTAAAAATTTTATTTTAGAAAGGCAGTTGACTGGTAAGATCTGTGGTAGCCAACCGTTACTGACATTATGTGAGAGAACCGCCCGAACAGTAGTTTTGTATTTCTGAAATTAAAAAGACCTGTGTCAAGTCAAAAGTACAGAGATGACAGTGGAAGCTTGAGGAACTGTTCAAGACTTGTTTAGAAGTGTCTTTTTTGCAAATAAAGTAGTTCATTCTTAGTATACTAAAGGAAATAAGTTGTGTACACAAGAAGGAAAGATGGGAATGTGAGCTTTTGCCGAGACTCCTTAATCTTCTTGTGAAAGGCATCTTCCTAGAGGGCTCCGGAGTCCTAAATTGATGATCACAGCTGAAAAAGGTAGAAAAATTTTGATGATGACTAGTGATAGAGTTAATGGCAGGGGGTGGGATGGGAGTTATTCTTAATTTGCTTGTCCCTGGTAGTGCCTGTTTATTTCGGGAAGGCTAGTTACATAGCAGGAGACTATCCCATTGGTGCTTTAAATAGCTTGAACTTTTCTGTAATTGCCATGTCCTGAATTTGGTCAGTCATTTCATTAATACTTCTTGGAACCAGAGTAACCAAGTTGGAAATGTGCATCTTTCATCAGCGGGAAGGTGAACAGAGATCTAATATCTTTTCGGCCCTAAGTCAGTAACTTTGGTCAAATATTTCAAAATACACTAGTGGTTTGTTGCTTCCCTTAATTTAAAAGACTCCTTCTTCTTTCTTGCCTACCCATGGGCAGGTTAATTAATATTTTTTTTTTGCTGATGAGGTAAATATCTTCCAGAAACATCTACTTACTTGTTGAATGCTTTGCCACTTTTCGGTAACACTCTTCCTGTCGGTTTTTTTGACATGTCCCTCTATAATATGCTTTACCTTCTTTAACATACTTGTAGGTGGTTAAAATTTAGGCACATCCTAAGAAACCTGTCTTTGTGATTTTTTTCTTTATCGTTTACAAATTAACACGTTGTGTTAATCCTTATGTAAGGCAAGCAGATGGTACAATAGTGTCTAACCGTGAAAAATACCAAAAATATCACCACGGAAGTTTTCTAAGCAGCTCCTATGTCAATGCAGTGATATTTTCCAGTGGAAAACCTGAAAGGCAGAACCTCCCAAGACTTTGGAAAACACACTAAATTGATGCAGATACATCTGCTAGTTGCCAGAGAAGTATAAGCAGTCAAGCGTGTTTTGCCCTATTGTGTTCTTTCCCTTTGTATCTGCACTTGGCATTGTGGAGATGGGATACTGGCCTAGGTGATCTTACAGCCTGCCCTAATATATTTACACTTTTAATTTCACCTTGGCTTTATCGCCTGTAAGCTTCTCTATGTATTAAAAAGTAAATCAGTAATTTTGGAAGCTTCTGAAGTTAATTGTAAAGCCTTTTTTCTTTAGGTCTTTGTATAGTACTGGTGTTTTTAAGTCTTTAAATAGACACTGAGATTAAATCTTCTTGCTCTTTTAATAAAGTGGCTCTTGTGCATTTGCACATTAATTCCGTACAGTTTATTGGGATCATGGGAAAGGAGAGCTGCAGTTATAGATGGTTCTGTTAGGAATAGTAGCAGAACATAAATATTTGAGGGATTACTCAGTAGTGGGCAATGAATGTTTTGTCCTTGTGAAATGCCAGTCTCTAATTAGCAGCAGGAGACAAGGCCTTAACTACAGGGTGGATTTTCAGCACTAGCTGCCAAGATGTAAGAGAGGCTGTGAAAGCAGATCAAGCTGTTAAACTCGTTACCAGGATTGTAAGAATTTAAAATGATAAGAAAAAAGTACATTCCTTTTGAATACCTTTGTAGGAAAATAGAGCTGAAATAAACGTTAGAAACATCTTAGCTTGCCCACATAACGGCCTGTAGTCAGAGCTGAGAGAACCAATGTGTACTTTATCTTTTAGACTGGCGAAGGTTAAAGCCTGCCAAGACAGCTTTTAATTTTTCAGCTGAGCAAAAGGGAAGAAAAGGTGACTGTGGTGATCGCTCGTATCAAGAGGAAACTCAGTCCTTTCTAAGCGGATCTTTTCTTCTGCTGAATACTCCAGTGGTATTCTGCTTCCCCCAAAAATGCTTCAAAACGTAGAGGAGTTGTGGCCTCCTTTGAAGTCGTTCATGTTTAAGCAGTGCTTTACCAGGCTGGGCTTGATTTGAGAAAGGTGACAGGAGAGACAAAAAGGAGTTCGGAGTTCCCTGCGTGGTAGCACACTTGTTCCTCGGTTGTGGCTCCATCAACATCATCTCCTGGCAGGTCTGCTAATTGTCTAGTGGTCACCAGGCATTCACTTTGGCAGAGTGCTCTGGTAGTATCACAGTTTCCTTCCTCTAAAGCATCAGCCCATTTTCAAGATATTTGCTCTAGTCCCACAGTTGTCTGTTGGGTTTATGTTTTCCAGGCATAGTCCTGTCATTGCAATAGGAACAGGTTTTGGGGTTGTTTTTTCTGTTTTTCTTTAAGTGCAGAACTTAGATCAGATGCGTTCTCTATCCAAGCTTTTGGTATTTCATGATGTTGCCTCAGATCCAGAGCCCACATGCTTGGACCTAAAACGTGTCAGATTTTCCCCAGATGTGTCCCTCTTGCGAGGGCTTTGGCCGTGAGCCTGAGTTTTTTGGATATATAGTAATCCCAGGCAAATGGCAGCTGCATGAGCACAAATCATCGGCACAGTATGTGAGCTGTTTCCCTGACATCCGTGGATATGGCAAACCCACGATGTGGACAATCTGTTTGTGTGTGGTGAATCCAGCGCTGTTCTGTGCTGAGATGGCTCCACTGTCACTTGCATACAACTCTGGGATTTCCTGGCATGCGGGGAGCCTAGTGTGAGCCTACCTACGTCCCACGTGAACACCAGAAGCTGGTAATGGGGTCCCTGGGAGCACAAACAGAGAAGAATAGCAGAGGCCCTGCAAACGTGGACACGGGGTACTGAGATAAACCACAAATTGTGAATAGGCAGTTACTGGTGACCAAAGGAATGCAGTGGAGGTCCAAACAAAGCCCCTTTTGGGGCATGGTTGGATGTGATATTCCTTCCTGTGGGTTGATCAACCCTCTTCTGAACTGAAGAGGGTCGATACAGTAGACTTGACTGTGGTAAGTCATTAATGTATTTTGGAAGAGTTAGCTATTGAGAAGTGAATTTACTGACGTTAATAGTTGAGGTAAAAAAGGTTTTATTTCAGAAGGGCAAGAGTCGCAACAATTAATAAGGTCAGCTGTACTTAAGAATCACAAAATTAGTTAATAAGGTCATCAATCTTAAGAGCCTTAAATGGACTTAATACTGAAGAAAGGGGGGAAAGCTTTGCTTGTTTAAATCAGAGATGTAAAAATTATCTAAAAGTTGCAGCCCAACAGGCAAAAATTACAGTGGGGGTCTCTAGGCCCAATTAGATCAATAGTCTTCTCAGAACGAGTTACTCGCTTCTGCGAAGAGAGCCTATAAGGAATAGAAAGAAAGTTATGTCATAAGGAACATCGTATCTTAGATACAAAATTACGAGAATTTGCAAAATAAGCTAAAACAGTAGCAAAACCATCTTGAGATACGTGTCTGTCATAGTGGAGAACAATTAAAGGATTATCAGAAATGCTGCGGTGTGAGGATGGAATAGAGATTAGAGAGTCTTATTAAATTATATCCACAAAATTAATTGCTTCGTTTGCAGCAGTATTGAACAGAAGGGTGAAAGAGGATGAATAATGGGAATGGGGATAGGGAAAATACCACATTTAAAGCCAAGACTGAAAGATTTTAATATGCTCCTGTCAGGGGACATGACTAATCTTTATCCCAGAATTCTGAAAGCACATCTAAAATTACACATCCGTAAGCAAGTATTTTAAATAGATCTGTCAAGTTGGGCATGGAGCTGTATGACTAGAGAATAGGAAATAAAATACTTTTTATGTGAGAACGGAGGACAAAGTAATCTTACAGACCCGTTAGTTTGACCTGAATGACACTCAGGGCTTTAGAACAAATTCTGAAAGAGAATGTGAGTACAGACAGGAGAGGGAAGTGAGACCTGGAATATAACCAGACGAGTTTTTACCAAAAGTATGGCACACGAGACTAAACTGGTAGTTCTTTGGTGAAATAACTGATGTCTAGGCAAGGGGAAAATGGTGGAATATGATCTAGGTGAGTTTTAATTGAACACTTGACACAATGTCACAGTGGAAATCATCAGCTCAACTGGAAAAGATAAATGTTACAAGAAAAAAAAAGGTGGAGTAGGTATGCAAGCAATTTATGGGCATATGAGTAAGTGGTAATGTCCAAGGCCAAGCTCTGTGCTGAAGTAAAGTTAATATTTAAGTTCCTCGTGGGACTTTTTTTTTTTTTTTGTAACGATGAGTTTGAATAAAAATACAGGAATGTGGAAATGTTTGTAGGAAGCATCATCAGTGACTGCGTGGGTCAGAATACCATGCAGAGGAAGAAATGATGAATTTGAGGGGTGAAATTAAAGACATGGCATGAAACCACCTACTACGGACTGGAAGCTCAGGCACATTGATACCGATGATGAGGAAGTCTCCTACAAGCTGGAATGTAATTCTTGAAAACGACAGAGAAAGAGAGTAACCTGGGGTCATATTTACCTCTGACTCATTATGGTAGTTTGGGTTTGTTGCATTTAGAAGGACAAGCCTGATCCTGAAGGTGTCTCTGGTCAAGATAAGGAGTCGTTAGTGCCATTGTACAAGCACTGATGAGATCTCACCTGCACCACTGTGTGTAATTCTTGCCACCTCTGAGGAGGAACTGGGAAATGTAACTCTACCTTAAAAAGGGGAAGCAATTGCCTCGACAAAATAAATTAAAACCTTGGAGTTATTCAGATAAACACCAACAGTATTTTGTAAGAGATTTCCTCTTACTAATAGATCCAGGAGCTGGTGTTTACTGCATTGTTAGTTCGTGGGGGCAACGGGAGGGCAGTATTTTTCACTTCGAAACATTGCTGTTTCTAAACCATGCCTTCTGAAGCACGTTGCTTACCCTGAAAGCTAACGGACAGGAATGAAGCTCACTTTTTGGCAGATGAACGGTACAAGTCCTGAATCTCATTTAAATGCTCAGGGTAAGGTTGGAGAAGAGTACACCTACTTTACAGAAGGATTTCAAGCTCAGTAAAACACTGAAAAAAATCATAGAAATAGAGGTTAAATTTAGTTAATTTGCCAATCTTACTACTTCTCAAGTCTTAAAATCAATTCTGCTCCCTTCTGAACACATTTGGGCTGTATCTAGGATTGTGCCTCAACTTCAGCAAATAGACTTCTGACTTATGCACTAGACGTTGTTTGCATACAGTGAAGAACTGTTGAGGATGAGGATTTGCTCAGAGCTCTGGAACGGATTTGTGGTCTCACTCAGCCTGCTGTCTCCAGTGTGCTTGAGCAGAACTGCGTAGCCCTCAGCTGAGTTACTAAGCCAAGTGCTCAGGGTTTCTGTAAGATACCCAGATCAAGCATTGAACAGATCACAAAGTACAACGGGATGCGTGCCTGGTTAATGAAGATTTACAGAATTAAAGAAATAAAGGAAGCACAAGGCTGCTGGAAGATGTGCGAATCATCATGCTTATGGATCTAAAACAGTGTCATGAGGCTCAGAAAGAAGCAGGTGCTACATTATCCTTATTGGGACCATCCTTTCAGTCGCCTGGTAGTGTTCACTGTCAGGAACGGGGATCTGGACCACGTGTTACCCTTCGTGTTCTGTCTTCCTCTGGTAGAATAGCAATTCCAGCTAAAAAAACTTAAGAGTTCTGTTACTTCTTTGAGGAGCCAAATATATCTCATAATCTTCATCGCCTGGTAGTGTCTGAGACCTGTGGCAACTAGCACCCTACTCCTTTTCATGTGTCTTTTGCAAGCATACGTGACTCACAGAAATAAAACATCATTCATCAACATGGGTGTTCGGGTGAAAAAGTTGCAGAAATGTTTTTTTTGTCTTTCAACTTCAGCATAAATCCTCCGTCTGAACCCCTTTCTCTCCTGGCCAAGGTCTTTCTCTGAATGTCTAAAAAGCACAGAACCAGGTAAGAAATGTAAAAAAAAAATGAGAGTGAATCCCTGTTAAATCAAGCTAAGGGATGAAAGCAAGGGGAGGGGAAGACAGGATGGTGGGTGACAAAAAGAGCCTCGCAACAGCCTGGAGAGCAGAAACAGCGGTTGCATGAGCCGGTGGTGTGCTGGGCAGGTGTGGCTTGTGCTAGAAGGCACTGAGTGCTTCCCGCTTACGCCTGAAGCACTGACAGCCCTGGAGCTTGTGCTGGCAAGTCCAGCCTAGCCCGTGCCACCTGAGGAAAACTCAGGTGCTAATCAGTGTTTCACAAAAGCCTTTTCGTTCTGGGCCCTGGGTGCCATTACTGCCTGGTACTGTTATCAAACAAACAGGATTACAGGATTGTTACGGAAGAGAAGTTTGTAAAATTACACGGTTTGCAGTGAGATAAAATTCAGGGGTCTCTTGAAGCGGCCAGCTCAGTCCCCTCTGCCCCTTGTCCTTGCATCTTCGACACGTCTGGAAGGAGAGAGCACTGGCCAGAGACAACGTGAGGATCTCTGCAGGGTGGGTAAAAGGTTATGTCAAGGCATCAAGCTACTCTAATTCCAAAACCCCACCCAGGCAAAAGAAGCAGGGGTGAAAGAGAGGTGGGTGACACCTACCTGGCACTTTGTTCTCAGGCGTGAGACATGCCTCTTTGCAGTTGTTTTGCTCCCCTCACTTTGCAGATACGTGTTACCCATAAAAGGGCCAACACACCTGTTTCTGCAGACTCCTCAATTTGTTTTCACCTGAAAAATGAAATTTTAAAAGGATCTTTACAAAACAGTGTTTCTGATATGTACATACTCGGACTAATTTACGTGTAGTCCAGCTTCCTGCTGGTCCTTTGTAGCAATGTGGGCTTAAAGAGTTAGATGGTAAAGCTTTCTATGTTTAGTAAATAAACAAACAAGGCCCAGTTAAACCTTTGAGTTCTCCTACAAGTGTCTCCATTCACACTGCTGTTCAAATGCCGTTCTTTAATGTCACCTTTGCAGACATTTCTAGAAAAAGAGTTGCTTCACTTTTCAGTTGCGTTTCCCAGATTTTGTTTGGCCTAGAGATGGGGATCAAGTGCCTTTTTAGGAGGTGTCTTCCTGTAGAAGGGCACCGGGAGCAGACAGTCTGGATTTCATTGATTAGCTTTACTGTTATCATCTGAACTTCAGAAAACAGTCTCCGAGATTGTTTCTAGTAACACCTCACAACTCATAAAGCAATAGTCTTTGGATTCCTCCCCTTTCTCTGCATTTTTTTCCTTGCTGTTGCCATTTCAGTTCACAACAGAGCAAAATTCCTGTATAAGCAGAGGCAAGAACTGGACAAACACTTGTGTTTGTCCTGCTCTTGGAAAGAGAGAGAGCTGACAGAGATAGTTTCTGGAGCTAAGGTTGCTCTGCAGCATGCTTGCTTCTTATTTCACTGCGCACGGCTTACTGAGAACGAGTTTGAACAGTCCCAAGGCAGTGCTGAGATTTCACGTGTGGGGGAGTCCAAAAGATACCAGCTGATTTCTTTACGACACCTCGGCATCTATTGAGTTTCTCACATGCTTCAATTCTGTTGTATATTCCT
>NW_010399411.1:20940-50606 GCF_000710305.1 Buceros rhinoceros silvestris
GCTGTGCTTTTCCCCCCAGACCCAAATTTTGCAGTGAGGGAGAAAGGGATCTTGAAGAACAGAGTTCACCACCTACCCGACCACCCTCCCACTGAAGAACGCACTGTCATTTTTCCCACAAAGTGCGGCAGTGCTGTGGCACCTGGTGGTCACATGGTGTTTCTCGTGATATCGGCCCCATAGCAAATGCAGGTGATGCTACTGGCTATGACAGAGCTCCACAGACTGTCTGAGGTGAGGGGAAGCCCTGTGAGGAGATAACCTGTCAGACCCATGGGCACTCGGCATTTTGCAGCTCTCTGCTGGGTCTTGGTGGGCCTGGGGACTATTGCAGGGAAGAACTATGAGGATGGTATCTGCAATTTCTTCAGTCTGTGACCTGTCTGCTGCAAAACAGAGCCTTAGCTTGTATGAGCAGCAATGAGTGATCAGCAATGGTAATTTGCCATGTATCTTTTACACTAAGATCTTGAAGCCAAGATCACAAATATTTCCTAGCAGGACTGAACTGTTAGGCCAGTGGTTTTCCATTGCTTTTGGGTTGCTGAAGAAGCTTCCCAGTAGAGGTGACAATTCCTTCATTGTCGGTCTAGACCTAGTGAGACTGCTTTTCTCATCATCTTTTACAGAACTTTCATGGTTGTGGTGCATGAGACACTCAGGAGGCTGCAATCTATGAGGCTGAAAATTACAGGGGATAGTGGGACACAAAATTTTTCAGACACCGCTAGTACTATTTGTTTACGAAAGTCCTTCTGGAACAAGGACCTTGAACAGACGATGCAGAATCCACAATTTGGAGAGAAGGAAAAGTTTATTGGTACTTTTATAAAAGGAAACAGTCTCTATAATACATTGTTTTAAATATTTATAAATATTCTGTGGGACTTAAGACCCACTCAAATAAATAAATAAATATTGCAATATAAATAAGTAATGCTTTCTTATAGCTGGTGATTGCCAGCATCTCCTCTGAGGAATTCATTCTTTTGACATTTTGATGCAGTCCTCTATAGTTACAAATAGAGGTTTTGATGCAAAATCTGCTGTGCGTTCACTCTTAGCTTAGAGACACAATCCCCTGGCTACTGATGGAGTGATCAACCCTTCTTACTTTGTTCTAATGTATGCATATAGAGATGGTATAGAGATTTGACCCCACCGACACTCTCATTGAAGTTTGAAATGGATCGAGACAGAACTTTTCTGGATTCAAATTGCTGTAGGTCCGTTGACTCAAAGTCCTAGAGAGCTCTGTGGAGCTTGCAACAACTTTTGTAAAAAAAACCCAAACCTTTGCTTGTGTAATTTCAGTCCAGAGTTCTCAAGGAGAAAAAGCTAAGGAGAATGGTGTAGGAATCAAGTAAAATTATTAAACTAGAGCATATCAATAAAATCACACCTCTCCACTATGTAGACAGCAAGGTAAAAATTCGTGCTGTGTTTTGGATAAGCAAGAAAATAAACCAGTATCCACCTGCCCTGTCATCCTCCCAAATCCCTAAGACTTTTCTAATGCAACAACTTGGATGTTGTAGATAAAGAGATATTGTGTATATACACATATACAGGGGGGGAAAAAGGTTATTTTAAAGGCTGTTGGCAGGACAGACCCCGTGCTAAATCCAGAGCAATCTCAATGAAAGCAGGAAACGCGGGGCCTTTGTTCTGATCTAGTTACACTGCAGTAACTCCAGTGGCTTCAGTGAGTTGCTTCATGAGACAGAAGAGAGACCAGGACCGGAATCCAGCCTAATGTCTTTGGCATTAGTGCTGTGAGCATACATGGGACAAATGTACCATTCTCACCCTGTTCTCAGTCTGTTAAATACACTAAATAAATAAAATAGGATAAACTGCACAGAAAATGCACACATACCAAAATGAAAAGCTCTTCTCAAACCTGCCACACTGGATTTTTGTGCAGCTAATCGGTACCTTGCTATTGATTTCTGCAGAATACATCAAGGATAACTTTTTCAAACCAACACAGGATTTAAGATTACGGGAAGGTTGAATCAAAATGAAAAGAAACAAGGGAGAAAAATAGCTAAAGAAGTACACGTTTTTCAGAGTCCTTGTGGAAATGAATATAGCTCCATTAAAACCAATCAAGCTATACTGAATTCTACCAGCTGATAATTTGACACCTAAATTACAATAAAAAGCTCTGCTCTGCATCTCAGCTAAAGATTTGTAAACTTCGGAGATATGTATAGATATATATATATTTATATATGGAGGTTAGATTCTGATAAGTAAACTTACCCATAACATATACCAATCTAGGGGAAAGATTTTGTCAATGTTGGGGATCTCCTAATTAATATTGAAATAATTTTACTCTTACAAGTATAAACCAGCTGATACCTGCTCAGAACTGCCTAAAGACTTGGAGGCTAAACTTAGATTCTCCTTTTCTAAATACAAATTTATTTTCACTCACTCTGTGTGAGTCTTCCTGAGCTATTAATGATTTAACGCCTACAAGGCATAATTTCTTGCCTCTTATTTCCCTTGTGTACTTCAGCAGTGTATGAAACAAACCACCCTGTTTAACACACTGGTATTAGTAATCCCAGTATTTCTCTCTGGGTTGGAAATGCGCAAAGCTAATGACTGTCTCTGCACTGTATTTCCATATTGTGGTGCTAGAATTTAGTGAATATAGAGAAGCACTTGAGAGACAGTGAGACTCTCCTCTTTTTTTCCCCAAACTTCAGCTTGGATTCAGTAATTGTCAGAAATTACTCTCTCTACACAAGACCGTTTGATCACGTCCTGTTCTCCTGTCAGTTATTCCACTTTTTCTGTGTCTGCTGCTCCTAAGACAGCAGCGGTCACGTCTGAATCGTATGGGCGTGAAAAGAGAAGAGACCGCAGCTCCAACTTAGCAGTTAAAAACAGATATAGTAATTTTCATATAATAGGTGATTTGTCTGCTGCGCTTGCACTGCCAGAGATGGTGCTAGTAAGAGGATTCCCTGTCTCCTTTGGAATCAGGTGCTCTAGGTCTCTTTGCAATTACATCGGTAACGTAACATCAGTTTCCCATTTCATTCAAGTGAATTCTTTTTCTTTCACTGATGCATAATTAAGGCGATTCAGACCCTAAAATATTTGGTTTATATCACTCTTTTCAAAAACTTATCTTCTTTCCAGTAAAACAGAGCCACAGCTGGAAAATGTCCAACTTGTTTTCTTCAGTAAACTGTCATCTGTAACTAAAAAATCTGAAATTAAGGATTTTTTCCCAATGTCTTTCAGGTTTCTAACAGCCATTTTGACACTCCGACTGAGCGCGATAGCCAGTTCCTGTTGCCTGTTATATTCACCCATGTCTTCGACTTGCAAGTGGTGAGGCCACAGTTATCTTGTAATATAAAAGCGAGGACTTGCATACCTCCTGGCATCCATCATAGCGTGTGGGTCGTCTGGGTTGACCACGTCATTCTGATTGATTCTTATGGGTTCTCTGGGCACGTGGGAGAAGTCCGCTTGCTGCTGCAACTGAGATCCAAACATGGAGATCTTTCTTTGTGGGACCAGGATCTGGTGAGGATCCACTGGATCGGTATCTGCACTTCTAGTGTGTCTGTGTGGCTCAGGTGTGTTGAATCGAAACAAAGGGATTTCATTTCTCCTGGACAAAAACTGTGAGTATGGTGGTGGATTCATACCGGGGAAGAATGCTTGTTTAACTCTGCCTAAGCTAACCAGGAAATTGTGTTTGGGAGATTGGTACACATCATATCCATTTTCCAGCGTCCTGTGGTTGAACATGCAGTCCTCTTGACTGAAGTAATGCTAAGGGAAAAAAACACGCCATCTGTGAGCAGAGGGATCTGGTGAATGACCAGTGTCGATTAAGGACTGAAAGAGGGATGAGATCTTGCAGCGGGTTTGGTTTGGTTTTTGGTATTTTGATCTGCCAGCTCTGTAACTCTGACAACTCAGGCTTAGTCAAATGCAGATCTGAGATGCATTGCCCTTGTTTTCAGCGAAGGTGGTTATAACACCTTTGATAACGCTTTCTTTCAGACAGCTACATTGTTTGATATACTCCTGACCCATGGCTTTACACTACCGCAGGAATTCGGATTGGTCCTTCACTGGATCTCATTCTGTCCCCATTTACCCAAGCACAAATTCAGGTGATTTTTGTCAGCTCAACTACTCAATACAATCAAAGAAGAGGGGAAGGTGTAAGCTAAGTGGCAGGCCCTCAGCTCCCTTGAATCTGCATCCTCCTGCTGTAGCTGTACAGATTTGCTGCAGCTGAGGAAATAGGCACTACAGTAGCAGACTGCACCTGGGTTTGTCTCGAGTCTTAGTAAAAGTCACTCACCGAACCAAAAATGTTGCCTTTCATGTCCATACATAGGTAGCGCCCACTCTTCACGCCTGTGATTATTACTGAGCCAGCACCCTCGGACTTGATCATCAGGGCACCTGTTCAGAAAAACAAAGATGTCTTATACAGGACCCAGTTTGACACAGCAGCGTTGCCTTATAGATCCACAGATGTTGTAGCTGGAAGAGTCCTCTGGGGGTCTGAATCAACCTCCCACGTGACCTGGGACTATTGCCCACCCTAGATCAGGGTAGGTGGCTAGATGTGGCTTTGTCTGTCTGAGTTTTGGAAACCTCCCAGGACTGAGATGTCAACAACTCTCTGATCCACTGCTGCACTAACCTCCCAAAGAGACCTTTTTTTCCCCTTAACATCCCCTCTGAAGTCTCAAGCCACCGTCTGGGCACATTGCCCTTAGTGGCCATTGTCATTGGCCGCTACCAAGGGGACTTTGTCTGCCTCGTCTTTGTGACTCCCCACAGATACTAGATTATCCTTAACCTCCTTTCTGCTGTACTAAACAAGCCCAGCTCCCTCAACCTTTCCCGACAGAAGGTCCTTGATGCCCCTGGCTGTCCTGAAAAGCCCCCACCAGACCACCTCCAGTTGCTCCACATCCTTCTTGAACTGGTGTTGCTGTAGTGCTCCAAGAGCAGTTTCACCAGTGCCGAGTAAAGTGGGAACAACAGCTTTCCTTGATCTGACCACAGGGTGGTTTGCCTTCCTCTCAAAGTGGGTGTGCTGTTGACTTGCTGTTCGACTCACTGCCTGCTGTAAGTCTCAGGTCCTACCCAGGAGGGATGTACACATCCACCCGGTGCAGCTGCAGGGCCTTGTTGCAGTCCTGGTGCAGAATTTGCAATTCTAATTTATCTGGCATCTCAGTGGTACCGTGATGACCTGGCAGAGATTCGGTTATCTGCCCTTACATGACGTCTTTCGCTGTCCGATTTCTACCCTTCCTGCTCAACCATTCCATATACTGATGTATTTGCTTCATGACAGATATGGGGAAAACTTGATATTTTGCTGTCTGTTGTTCTCCAAAACATCACACTCGTTTTTGACCAACATACCTAAAATTAGTTTTATAAAACCTTTCAATACGCAGAAACAAGAAGACAGTGCAAGCGTTCCTGCATGTGTTTAATTAGTAATTCCTTAAAAAAAAAGCACCAGAACTTGATCTCTTTTTCTCCTTGAATAAAATAAATTCTAACTTTAAAAAAACATCCTTTGCTAATTATATACTTACATAAAACCATCATTACACATGCTTACACTTTCTTGAGTGTATGGATATGTAGCAATAGTAATAATTATAATAATAATCGTGACTGAGACTTGTCATTTGAGTGTTGCTAAAAGAGAAGTACTTTTGAAATGTTATGAAAGAACCCTAAGTCTTAAACCCCCCATTTTTCTACTGATCGTAGTGTTTGGGTCAGGTATTCGGCAAAGGAAGAAGAATTAGTTTTCCGTGAAAATGAACTATGATGAGACGATTTGAGAACCTTTTAGTTGCAGTAGGGAACAGTTACCTCTCATGAACACCAAAGACTTAGCACTTCTTTTATGACAGTCCTTACTTTCATAGTTTCCCCGTTTAATCAACCTTTCCATACCCATGTTCTATCCATATTAGTTTTAGTAGTTATCAGCTCGCTACCCCAAAATAAAGATTTTATGGATGCTTTCAGTTTTCCACTGCTGCTGTGGTGAGTTCCCTCAGTGAGCTCCCTCAGTGCAGCTCCTTTGGTGATACTGTCACTGCAAGGGGAAGTACCTATATGGGGAATATCATCACCAACCTCTAATAGGAACTTCCACAGGAAGCTGTGGGTAAAATCACAACATGAAGGATAATTCAGGTAGTTGTTACTTGCAGAGTGTTACAGGAACCATAGGACTTAGATGAGGAATGAAATTCCCATCCACTAGTTTTCTTTGGATTTTATTTGTTAAATAAAAAGAGGGTT
Source organism: Buceros rhinoceros silvestris (assembly GCF_000710305.1). NCBI lineage: Eukaryota > Metazoa > Chordata > Aves > Bucerotiformes > Bucerotidae > Buceros > Buceros rhinoceros. The sequence goes on from NW_010399411.1 coordinate 27,274, forward strand.
ATAATCACCTCTGTTTTCCATCCCATAGCTATGCTCCTCTGCCTGCTTAATGAGAGGAGGGGATTTTCTACAGGTAGCCAGAAAGCAAAAGTCTTGTTCTTCCTCCCCTGCTCCCATGAAGACTGAGAGTCCATAGCAAGCTACTTACTGTAAATGGTTTGGTGAGGAACACCATCAACGTAGCCGTCAGCGTTGATTTGGAGGTGGAAGCTGTTCCTCTCCGTATCTGTGTAGAGGTGCATCAGGTGGTCTCCATTTCCCCAGCTGGGATTCATCAGTGGAGAAGAGTTGGGAAAGGCGAGGGCAGCCTTCAGGCTGCAGAGTACCAGCAGCACGTACCGCAGGCAGCTGCAGGGATTGCTCGGTGGCATGGCTCACCGTTCCTAGCTGTCGGTTGGTATCTGCAACTTGATATGCTCCTGCGCTTCTCGCTTGCCTGCAGTCGCCTGCGTCTGAAGTGTGAATCCTCAGACAGGTTCCCTTCTTTTCTGCAGAGGCTTATAAAGAGCAGCAAAGTGACATCACACAGGAAAAACTTCTCCACATCCTTGATTTTTGTCAAAGCAACATTTTAAGTGTCCTGAAACCTCAAGGGAAGGATCTCTGGCTAAGGTGTGTGGGGGAAAAAATGTAAGGTTTCTAAAGACAGCTCACGAAAGCTAATCATATGTTCGAATGTTATCTACAACCCTGTGACATCTGAAAGCTTCCCACGCCCCTACTGGTGGAGCCAGAAAGAGAAATCCACTGCACTTTACTTTTACTGAAGGGAATGACCCTTCAGACCTCAATTATCTTTTTTTTTTTTTTTTCAGATATGTTTATTCAGATTCCTGCCTCCACTCTCAGTTTCCAAACTGCATTCTGATTTAGTGGAAACATCAAATACTGCTCATGTATCAGAATGTATCAAAAGCTGATATTAGGTTGTCCTGGGCCTGATTCTCCCTTCATTTTGGTGTGAGCTTAGCAGTGAGACTGTTGAGCTGATATTTGTGTCCCTCCATTTAAGCAAAGGAAACTTGATATAAGCATATAGGCACAACTAGTTCAAGAAGTTTTCCCTTTCATTTCTCCTGTTTAATTTGGAGTCACCTAAATAATTTAAACTTGGCCAAACAGCTGAAAATTTCCTGTAAAACACTTAAAAACCTCCGTGTTTGTGCCGGCATTGCACATCTGGCTGGCAGTCTTGTACAGAGTCACACGGGTAGGCATGGCCAGTAGATCTAGGATCTGAATCAAACCTGAAATCACTCATATTGGCCCGTTTTTATTGCATTAGGTACAGCAAGCAAGCCTGGAAGGGCTACAAAGGGGCATGATGAATCTGAAAAGTAATAAATGGACAGCAGTATTAAAACGTGTTCCAAGATACAATACCTGCTTTTCAGTTGTCTGCCAACGTGCCGTGTCTTTATACATTTTCTGATTTAATAAAATACGGTTCCATTTATCGTATGAAAATGCTATACTGATCGGTGACTGTGTATACAGCTGAATCAACCATGATGGGAGTAACAGGTTGTAAAACTAGACTGTGTCAAGGCTTCTTTCAAAAATCAATACAAAACGGAAAAGAGAACCAAACAATAAATTAGAAAAAAAAATTAAAGAAACAAGAGGATTTTAATTGCGGCAGCCTTAGGTTCGGTTAGAGTCTCTAGTTGGAGGCAAGATGGAAAATTCTTAGTTTCATTAACAAGCATTGAGGCAGTGCCATCAGTACCAAACATGGATTGATACAACTGTAACCAAGTGCAAAAGTTGATCTGATTTATTTTTTATTGTTTAAAATTAGCAAAACTCTGCCAAATTCTCCTGTCGCATCTGTGTCAATCTAGAGACTTGCGTCAGTGTATATACACCTGTGTAAATGACAGCGTTTTTTAGCCAAAGTGTATAAGGGTCATAAACCGAGCAAACTGACCAAGCTGTCTCCACTGAGAGGCAATCTGGGTTCTAACGTCTGAAATGCTTGAATTGAGAAGGCAGCTCGGAAGGGGGTTTTGCTGCTGGTTGTTTTTCTTTCGCTCCCTTTCAGTGGACTTCCGTGGAAATGTGATTAGGTATACCTCAGAAACAATTGCAAATATTTCTGCGAGAGGCCTCTTGGAATTTTTTGTGATTGTTTTTTCGAACGCAGTTTTTCTGGTTTGATATTTCACATACATCACATCATGCAATTTTTCTGTGTTTGCCATTATGCACTGATCTGATCTTTCTCTGGTCTAAGTTGCAGAGAAGCAGTTCTCAGATGTTTGAAAATTTATTCAACCCCCATTTTAGCACATGCCAATTGTGAGCAGCTGTTTCGTTTTCATATATGTCAAAGAAGTAAAGACTGCTTTCACATGCTTAAGTTGTTTGGCAGTTTCAAAAGTTTCCCAGAGGGTCAACAAAACTCCAGACTTTGCTGAGTTCTGTTTAAGTTGCTGGGCTAAAATTAATTTATGTAAGACTCTGCTTATGAAGATGATAATGCAATTTTTGCATTTTCACAGGCTTTTTTTGTTGGGTTTTGTTTGTTTGTTTGTTTTGAAAATAATAAATGCCCACTGCATTTGTTTTTTTAGCAGTCCATTTTTTTCTTATTTTAGACTGATACATTTATTCCTTCTGTTGGTACGTCACTTACCTTCGCCTACCCATTCAGCTGTTGATGAAGTAACAGGTGTAGGAAAGCTTGTCTACTTTTTCAGCTGTGTCTGTTAGTCTAATAGAAGCAACCTTTCTCCTCATGTATCCTTATGCTGTTCCACCAGGAATAACAATATTTCTGCAACTTTTACCACATATGTTGACTCTGCTTTTTTAGATCTCTAGATTTTTCTGAGATGTTTGACGAATAGAGGCAGCTTTTCTCAGTTCTCAGTGAAGAATTAGCTGCAGAGTCTTGCAGATTTTGCTTGTTTTAGAAGAAATTTTAAAATGGAGCTGAATTTGAACGCAAAAAACTTAAATGGAGCTGAATTTGAACGCAAAAAACTTTTCAGCAAACTCAGAACTGCGGTTCTTCTTTAACTGCTACCTTAATACAAACCAACAAGTCAGGTAGCGCTAAGTTTTCAAACACAGAAATTAGTTAGGTTAATTCCTCCTAAGAGGAGCCCACACTTTCAAGCAGATAGACGGGAAAGTGGGTGCTGTGAAAATAGTAATGTGAGCGCGTGTGGAGCCTGAGACATGCTGGTGGGAAAGGGCAGGTCTGACCTATGCTCCAGGACTGAAAAAGGATGTTCCTACGGTCAGGTTGGCCACGTTGCCATATTTTCCACTTCCCATGGCAGGGATGCAACACAGCCAGTGTCGGGTGCACAGTGGCGCAGCAAAGCATCCTGCAAAGGCAGCTGTCAGATAGCCCAGAGGTACCATCCGTGGTGGGTGGCAGGAACCACTGAGGAAAAGAGAGGAAACCTGCCTTTCAGGAAAAGGTTGAGAGGAAAAGCTGGGTAAGTCAGACCCGAGCTTGCAGGCCAAAATTTATTTGTGAAAATCATTGATTTTCTGCCCCTTAGTGTGTCTCGTTCCTCTCCCTCTCTCTGCTATGCTTTCATCCCAGGCCCGCTCCTGCTGCCTCCTTGCTCCTTGCTCAAGAAGCAGCACAGGTCTGGCTAAGCCAGTTGTACTGGGCACTTGGCTGGGCCAGGCGCCTCAAGTGCCTGTGATGGTCGTACCTCAGCACTATGACGTGTGCTAGGAGAGCTAGTCCAGGACACGCAGCAAATGGGACGCAAAACACTGAATATCTGTAAATGAACACAACAACTTTCTGTGCTGAACAAAGCAAAGAAGATCATTTCAGTACAAACTGTACCCAAACCTGTGCGCAGAAGGAACTGAGCTACGGTCATGGGAGCAGCCTGGGATCTGACTTTCCCCCATTTTAACTGCTTTGGCTTTCAGCTCTAGGTCATTTTTTGATCAAAACTTAACAAGTCAAATCTGTAAAACCCTGATCTCAGCAACCGTATGTCATCCCTTTCCCCATTCTTAGCAAACTCCTTTCTTTTATTGCTTAGCACTTCAGGCAACAGCAGAGGACTTAACTTCTCCATTTCCAAGGGAAAGGCAAGTCTTTTGCAACAAATTTCAGTTACTACAAGTGATTTGCTCTCCTTGAAAGTGCTTTATGCACCGTCGAAAACTTGCAGGTTAAAAAAAGGAGTTTCCTACTCAGTATAGTGGAGTTGCTTTCCAGCATTCTCCTACGAGTAAAAATGCACGTTCCCTCGTAGTGCTGGACTCCCTTGCATCATGTAGGAGCACCTGGAGCACTGTTGCTTAATAAATCATATTGACTTATATTTAAACAGGTGTGTGGCATGTGCTTTTGCAGAACTCTGTGCTATCTGGGTGTCTGGGGTGGCCTCTTGCTCTCTGCTGTTTCAAAGATCACAAGGGAGTTTGGGTTCACAGCTTTGAAACGAACTCTGCTTTTAACAATTTTCATTGCACTGCATCTCTTCAAAGAGGTCAGAGAAATCAGGGGCCCTTCCCTCTGCCTCCCCTTCCTTAAAATCACTGTAATAACTGGCTCTGGGACAATCACATCGTTAGCGTTGGAAATACAAGGGCGGAGTGCCTCTCCAGAAGTTATTCTAGGAATAATGACGCACTAAGTCAACGATATGTACAGTGGATGCTCTGTGTGTATGTGTGTGCATGAGCCTTTGCCACAGACTTTACCCGGTGTTGTTAAACACATCCTGAGTGACCTTATTTGGATGTCCCATTCTTGTCACACTGCCCACGACTAAAGAAAACATCCTGGCTAGGTTCACCTACGTGAAACAAATGAGGTAAGCACAGCCCACTGGATCTGGGACCGCAGCATGTACTAGCAGTTTCTGCAATGTGCTTGCCAAATACATTGTTTTGGGTCTTCTATGGTTCCCCCCTCACCCTTCCTCTGCGTAGCAGACATTTCGGAAATCCATTTCCAGTCACCTAAGTCACCTGCACAGGCAGCTCAGACGGTGATGTTGCTCGAGTAGCTTCCTCAAAGCCTTTCTCAACAGCATGTGGCACGTATGGTCCTCCTGAGAAGGGCCTGTCTTGTCAACTTGGCACTTTTCTTCCCAGTCGGGTAGAAGACTGGCATAAGCTTTCAGTTCTGGTTCACAAGTCAAAAACAGGTGGAGGTGGTGTGGGAGCAGGACCAGGGGCAGGGGCTTTGGAGACATTTTAATGCAACAAAGACAGGCAGAAAGAGAACGCCCCAGTGTTTCACTGTACGCTGAGAAGGAGGTAGGCAAGAAAACAGACTTCCCTGCCTGTAAATGTCCCAGATGGGCATTTGTGATGCTGTTTGTGTTGTTTTGCTCTAACTAACTGAAATGAAGGGCCTCATTCCTCCTCCAGCTGAAATCCTTGGCACAGCTCCCAGTCAAAGCAGAACCAGTCCCTAAAAGGTTGTGTTTTCTGAACAGAGAGTGTTTCTGTCATTTTAAAGGGTTTGAATTTTCCTTTTCTTTCGTGGGTTGGAGCATGGTTACAATCTGCAATGAGAGCTACTGATACCCTCTGTTTCCAAAGAGGTGCTTCTAGTTATTGAAATGGAGTCTCCCAGGTTGTGGTACTCATTTCTTGGGGATGGGAAGCCCCTTCCACATGTGGGGACCTGCTTCTACTGCAGCTCAGGTCAGCACCTGGACATAACCAAACCATCTGATCATCTGATATGTTTGGTGGTAGGTAGATGAGAGTATGTCCCTGCTCTAGGGTGAGACAAATGAGAAAATTTGGTGGGAATCTGAGGGTGGGTTGCAGCATAGGAGTAAGTTGGGGCAAGAGGTCAAGGTGGGATGTATAAGTGTGAGGAGTTACAGCAAAAAGGTGAAGGAAGTGGGCACAAAGACAGACCTCTTCACGGTCAGCTGTGGTAGCTGAGCAAACTCTGAGGTATTCTGCTTGAGCAATGCAGGTGATTGAACCAAATGCCCTTTCTCAGTGTCTTGTAGTTTCAAGTTCTCCTGATCTGTGTTTAAAACCGCATAATTTCATCTCTTGGTGTGCAACTTGTAATTTCATCTAAGGTACCATAAGAGTGAAGGAGTTTCAAGTTAATTCTGCTCCTACAGACTTATTTGTATCAACTCTCTGGTGTTTTTTCTCCTCAAAACTAGACAACTCAGTCTGAGCTCTCACATGGAGATCTCTGCGTGCTTTCTCTGAGCACCTTTTGACTGTTGGTCTTGCTGCTCAGATTCCAGACTGAACACCTTGATTCACTTCAGTCCACCCTCTACAAAATATAATCCACGTGCCAGCAGTAAGAACCCACAACACTTGTTCATCTCTTGTTTCACTGCACGACCCTTCTTTCTTCCCTGGATACATCTCCATTTTTTCCTGTGTTCCCTAATGCGGTATAACCAAATGCTCTTTAACCTGTCAGATGATAAACATGTGACAGGCGGCTTTTGCCCAGCAGGTTGACCACGGATTGGGGAGCAGCTCCTGGGGTGGCAGAGCCAGCAGAGGACACCCATGGTAGGCAGAGTCCTGGTAAGCACCCCTAGGGGCAAACAGCAGCTGAACGAGCAGCTGAAGTGTCTCAGTAGGCAATCAATAATATTGGGTAGGTGAAGAATCAGTAAGACGTTCCTTTTTAAAAAACAAACAAACAAACAAACAAACACAACAACCAACCAGAAAGATAACTATAATATCCTCCTTTTCATCTGCAGGGGAAGGGAGCAAAAAGATAAAAAGCAGCCTTTGGTAGACTCCTCTTGGTTACACTCTAGTTTAAAGGCTGGCACTCAGCTGATTATGAAGCATTTTGCCCCCAGCGGCTCTGTTGTCTTTCACTTCTGTTCAGTTCTTCCTAGAACTGGAAACACACTCACTGTAAACAGAAGTGTGCCCTTGGGGAAGTCTTCTTTTCGTGTGCCGGTGTTCAGACTTGAGAGAGAAGCATTTAGTTGCTCAGGGGTGAAGAGAACTTAGATTTCGTGATGCTCTTACTGTCTTTGATGTTTAATTCTGGTCGATATGTTGAATCTAAACCCTCATAGCCAAATGCTGCTGAAATAGTGTTGCTATTCAACTGGTCACATAAAGTTTTTTAATCCTGCACACCAACACACACTAACTCAGCTTTCTAGATACTTTCTTTAGATGTATGGACTCCTTTTGTAAAAATCAGTAGGGATTGGTGGCACTTAAGCTGGAGTCCAGCATTGTAAAGGCAGTTTGCTATCATGGCACACTACTTTCAGTCTTTGAAGGACATTCGGTTCCTCAACTGCGATATGTATGTATTCTTGAGAAAAGCATGCCCTTACATAGGGGGCTAGGGTGGATGGCAATGGCAGCCTTATCAGCAGAAGCAAAAGTTTTAAAGTACACCTATTTTTAACAATAATTTTCTTACTTTATATTCCAGATCTTTTTTGGGGAGGAAAAATTCAGTACGCTATCCACAATCCTTACGTTTTCAACTTTACAGCAAAGATATTTGATTTGGACATGAGTGAAGATAATTTCTGGGCAGTCTAATTTCACCACGCTACCTTCACAGCTTTGCACCTGAGTTTTAGTGACTATGCCATTTCTGAAGTTTTTTCTGAAGAAGAGAGGACATTTTAAAAATGCACCTTTCTATCATCAGCTTGGTTTCAGACATATAAAACCTGTGCATTAAAATTCAAACTGGGAGTAAATATAAGTAATTTCGGGTAAAAGATGCTATAGTCACAAGTTACAACAAAGGAAGTTTTGGTTGGAGAGAAATTAAAAGTTCTTCCCCTGAGAGTGATCAGGCAGATGCCCAGAAAGGCTGTAGCCCACAGCCTTGGAGATGTTAGAAACTCAAGTTGACAAGGTCCTGAGTGAACTGATCTAGCTTGGGAGTTGGTGTGCTGTTATCTCAGCTTGGACTGGAAACCTCCAGGGGCCCCTTCCCACTTAAATCTTTCTCTGATTCAGTGAGATTGGGCATGGTAATACATGCCACTGCATTAATTGACAGTTTCCAATAAGCTAATAGGTTATCTCCCCCTTTTTAGATAGATGAAGATGAGAATAGATAGTAAACTTTGTGCTAACCTGTTTTTCAACTTATTTCAGTCCCTTGAGTTCACGTGTTTCACTTGATTCTGCCTCATGGAAGAACAGATAAAAAGGCTTAGGTTAAAGAAAGGAAGAACGGAAAATGCTAAGACAAAGGGGGGAATGCAACGAAACTGTCAAAAGACAAAATATGCAGACAACCTTATCAGCCAAGGGTCCTTTTCCTGTGGGACAGTAATCCCATTGCACATGACTGGTATGGTTAGAATCGCTTCAGTACAATTTCATGTGTGGCTCTGAGGCTTATTTTTTAGTGGGATCTCTTTGAAACTAAAACTTGATTTGAGAAACATTTGCTCTACAAGTTTGAGGAGTAATTTTTCACCTTGAAACCTAAACAGTAAATGAAGAAGCCCATGAAGAAGCCGTGATGTACCCAGTACTTCTAACACACGGAAAGCAGAAAGTTTTCCTAAGCTACTGCACAGCTAATATGTGATTCTGGACTCCTTTAAAGCAGCATGGAGATCAAACTTTGTAAAGGGCAGAGCAAGGTAAGTGACAGTGACTTCCTTTTTTCCCCATAAAACTGAATGAGCTCAGCTTTGCTCAGAATCCTGGGTATGTTTGTCGAGATCTTTCTGCGATGGGACACCTGGAGCACATAGACAAGGATTTGTTGAACTGAAATCTGACAAAGATATGTCTTGAACTCTGCCCATGATTCAGATTTTCCATCACAGAATGGCTTTTCAGGTAGATTTGCAGCTACAATATTTCTTTGTGTGTTGCAGACACAATAGTTCTTCATGTTGCTGGCAAGGAGGAACTTGTGTGACACATTGCTTCCAGGTTCATCAGCTGCTGGGACACTGATCCTGCACCTGGACCCTACTGATCTTTGACCATTTTCACAGCTGACACAAGCTGGTGTCATGCCAGGGCTGGTTGGGAAATGCGTTCTATTTCAAAGAAGACAAGCAGGCTCCTTTTGTCATCTTTACTGAAGTTTTGGAGTTTTATCAAACTGCACAGTTTTTCCAAACCAAAGATTTGCTGGCTGACATTTAAAAAAAAAAAAAAAAGGCAAACTTAGAAATGCAATCTAACACTTCTTTTAAAATAAAATAAAATAAAATGAAACAATTTCTTATTAACCTTTCCATAGCCCTAATGGATCTTACATGCTGGCTAGCACACCTGCCTAGCCTGAACGTGATTCAGCCTCTTTGACACTGATGTCACTTCAAGATCCCTTGCTCTGTGGTTCTTTCATCCCTCAGTCTTGACTTCTGGGGAAAGAATGGAATGAATTCAAGCCAACACATCCATGACAACTGACGACCAGCTCAACATAAACTGAGGTTGTGCAGAATGCAAACATACGTAAGAATTTTCATACAGAAGCGATTTCACAGTCACCCAAGTGACCTGTACTCCTGCGTGTCCATTGTTAGAAGGCTGCAGAAAATAAAGTCTATTTCATATTATTCTGTCTTCCTTTGAAATCTGCAAGTTTCTCTTTAAAATCTGCAACGCCAAACGTGGCACCCATACATGCGACATACATGTCCCCTTCCCTTTTTCATATTTTCTATTGCTCTAGTTGTTGTCTTTTCAAAATGTTGTGGTTTGGTGAGCTGGCACAGAAGGGCTGAGGATCGCCTGTCTCGATCCTGAAATCTGCCCTGTGCTACCCTTTGCCCGTCCCTGGTATACCCAGTTCTGCTGGCCTGCCTACCCAGGTAGTGTGTCTTGTCTAAATTAGCATAATCTTGCTCCTGGTGTGCTCGCTTCTAAGTCCGTAGGAATTCTGAGGATCCCGATATACAGCCTGAACAAGAAAATCAGTTAATGCATCCATCTGCTATTGCAGTGCACTGTAAGGTGACTAAAAGCAGGCTGGCTATCTGTTTTATTTTGGGAAAACTCTTTGTTTAATGTAAAGCTTCGTATTTCCCAACATTGCTGTTAGTCTAGCACTGGGATTTAGTGCTTTTACATCGGGTTAGCTACATGGTTATATTAAAATGTAGAACTATGCTAAGGGATTGTGGATCAAAGCAGGGAAGAACATGGAGTCAAATGAGTTGCTTGTGCTCCTTGCTGTTCCCTTCAGCTCAGCCGGAGGTCTGAAGGCCTGGCTGCATCGAAGCAGTGCCAAGGGTCAGGGCAGGGTAAGGATTAGTTATGTGTCCACTACTTTGCAGTAACTGCTTGTAATTTGACCCTGTGGTAAATGTAAGCTGGGTTGTCCCTCGCTGGGTAACTGAGGTAGTGAAAGTACTATTGGAAAAGGTGATGATCTCACTGAATGACACCTATGCTACCTATCATAGCTACCTTCCTTATGCTTTTGCAGCAGATCTATTGTCTCTTCAATAAACTGCAAGGTTTGTGATGGCCCAGTGAGCTCTGGGCCCAGGTGACAGACAGAGTAACCCCAGGAAAAAAAACCCAGGCTCCTATCAGCTGGAATTACTCAGGGTGGATCAGTTCTCACAATAAATAATTGAGAAAAAAAATAGATGGTCTTCTCTAGACAGCTCTGAAGCAAATATAAGTACCGACAACTCGGTTTATGCATTATCGCTAATGATTGCTCATTTGACGTAAGTTGGTATGGTTGCTTTGTCCTTGGAGGAGCTACTCTAGCGCTGCGAGCTCTGGTCTGTGAAATCACAAGCACACAATAAAACTGTAAACTGTAAACAGTTAATTAAAGGGACAGTAATTTTGTCCTGATCAAGGCGTTTTGGTCCACAGCCTGTAACAAAAAGTAACCAACAGTAATATGCGTGCATACAACCCCTGACCGAGTGTATGTTCAGATCTCACAGTCCAAGCACACAGCTTGTTAAGCTCATCTGGACTTATTGGCCCTTTGGATTTTGGCCAAACACTTTTCAGCAGACTACAGCTTCCAAACCAAACATGCTTTGGGCTTGAGCTGGATGCAGAGCTTGGCTGGAGAGGAAAAAAGAAATCTCCACTTGTGGCTGCATACTTGGTTGGTTGTTTTTAGAATTTTTTTCCAGTGACAGCTATTTCATCAGCTAAGATATTGGTCACTGCGGTTAACTGTAATTCCTCTTTGCATTACATATGTTAAACCTAGGGATTCCTGCACAGTTTGTCCTAGCCCCAGTCTCCCCCTCAGTTAGCCAAAAGCTGGAAGAGATTCTTACTTTCTCCTTTAGTCTTGCATTCTGACAAGGAAACCAAATGTCTGCTTGTCTTCTGCTGAGTCATTTGTGATTCCAAATGTGATGTGCAAGAGCTTGCAGTTTGGTCATTTTCCCGAGGAACAAAGTCATCTATAGTTAAATAACTGGAACCTTATTCTGTCCTCTGTTGCCTAAGCTGATGCAGAGCAGGGTGGCTTCAGTAAACGCCAGATGTAAAACAAACAAAAAAACCCCAACCAACCCCCCAAAACCAACAACAAACCCAGAATGTGAAAGAGATTTGGGGCTGCTTAGTTCCTTTCATGAGCATATCTTACGTTACGCAGCCAATACTGACCAGCACTCTGAAGTCACTGAGACACCTTTAGATCACGGCCTGAAAACGTCTGTCAAAGATGCTGAATATCCTCTGCTTTCCTTAGCAACGGTGGGAATGGAATTGAGCATTGCTAAGCTCCATAGGGACCGGATTGTTTCACAACATTTAAATTTGTTTGCAAATCACTTTACGAAATCCAGACAACAGCCTCACCCCATTGTCATGCTCTTACACAAAACTGTCTTAAATGAATGTCTGGCAGTTCCCTTGAGAGGCTGGAGGGGGAATCCCCAGTTTATGGTCTCTCTCGGCCTTTGCCACTCCTTGCCCTCCGAGATTTCTTGGTGTACAAAAGACTATCCATGCAACCATCAAAAAACAATGGCATATTGGGTTGCGTTAGCAAAAGCACAGCCAACAGATTGAAGGAAGTGTTTATTTCCCTTCTGTGAGGCCACATCTGACACTGTGTCTGACACCGGGGTCTAGTTCTGAGCTCCATGTTGCAAGAGAGAGGTTAACGAGCTGAAGCAAGTCCTGAGAAGGGTCCCTAAGACACGTGCGGACTGGAGCACACGATATGCAAGGAGAGGCTGTTGGAGCAGGGTCTGTTGAGCCTCGAGCAAATGAGGGGACAACTCTGGCTGCAGTTTCTCTACAAGAAGTGCAATATACAGAAGACAGAAGTGATTATTATCAGGATGTGGATAATGTCAGGATCAGGATGTGGAAAAATACATTGCTGAGCTTTTAGTCTGTTCTTCATTTATCAGAATTCCCCCCGTCCAGCACGTATGGCTAACTTAGTTTTCTACATCGCCAGTTTTGCAGCATCCCCTGCATGTAAGAGGTAGTGCAGAAAACTTCAGTCCGTTGTCCTGGGTCTCGCAGCAATCCTGTGGAAGAGCTGAGAACTGAGCCTGGGACTCTTGAATGCTAGCCAGCACCCTGCAAACTGTTCCCTGCTGCCTCTCCAGTTACAGAACCCCGGTGTGAACCTTTTCCCAGAGATGTCTGTCTGCCTTCCCCAGTTCCACAATCAGAAAGGTGGTACAGAATTGTGAAAACTCACGCCAACCTCTCCCTAATACTGCCCATTTCCACACAAACGTTGTTCGTCTCCAGAGTTATGATGACATCTTTCAACCCAGGAGGACCCAGGTGAGGTTGGTCGGGGTCGTTAGGACCAGTTAAAGCCAAGTTTAAGGGCTTGGTGCCACAGGGATGGCGGAGTCCAGAGAAAGGCCCGTCCTTTGGGAGGGCTTGTAGGGCTGAGGCCCCATGTGGTCAGAGAGCAGCTCCATGGCGCTTGCCTCAGCACTTGGGAAAGCCCGAGCTCAGCCTTGAGGAGCAGCCCAGGGGGACAGGGGGCATCCTGGGCGAGGCAGCTCTCCTGCTGCGGCCAGGCGGGGACAACGGCCATGGGGCGCTGGGGCAGACGGCTCAACGAGGAGGGTTATGGCAGCCGGTGTCCTCAAGTGGCTCTGTCCCAGTCCAGGCTGTTCTAAACAAGACTGGGCCCTGGAGGCACCCTGGGCCAGGTTGTTGGTCTGGCCTTCTGCAAGGCTGAGTTTAGCTGACTTACAAGAGTCAGGCAGTCCATTTGCTTGTGCAGCAGTTTCCCAACCTTTGGGAAGCTGGGACCAGCTCTCACCTTCACTGTGGTTTCTTGTCATGGTTCCTAAGAGACAGGCTTCCCAGAGCTGCCGGAGACCCTGTGGCACCTACGCTACAGTCTCCTCTGTGCAATGCCAAGTTTCAATAAGGAGGAAAGGACCAGGAGGTAATTAGATCTCAGGTCCCCATGAGATTTCTACACCACATCCCAACCCCTTCTCCCATTCCTAGGATCACCACTGGGATCCTGAGCGGAAAATCACGGAGAACAGACTGGAGACATAGATTAAATACACCGGGCAAGTCTGAACCTACTTCCTACCTTCCTTACATCAGCAGAAATGTCAGGTGATGTTTATGCACATAATGTACAGGCTGGCCCTTTGTTCTCAAACTGTGTCAGCCCGTTAATTCCCAGGAGATTTACTTCTAAAGAAAGAAAAATGTATTAGCATCAAGATGCTTCACATATCTGTCATCTAAACTAGGGAGAATATTTTTCTCTTCCTACCACACGGAAAATAAGGTCCTATTCAAGGAAAGTAAACAAATTCAAAAGCTCCTTTTCTTACTGAATTGAAAGTGACCTTTTTCCCCCCCGCCGAGTCCTCTTTTCTGCAGGTGGCACACTGCCCCCTGGCAGTCAGAGCACCCACATCTTCCCCAGTGCTCCTTGTCCTGCAAAGAGCATCTCTGGTAGTCGATGAACTGAAGACTACGTCATTTGTGATCACTGACGGTCCCACAGCACTGTTTGTAATAACGTGGTCAGGGACGTAATGGGGAAAAAAGGGATTTCTTAACATGGTTTAAAATTGCTGTCTTCATCGCAATTTGGAGAAGGCTGCTGTTTCCTGCTTTCCCAGTCAAGGTGCTCCACGCTGCTAAACAGTATTTCCTGCCGCAGATGTCATGCGGAATAGCAGGGGGATTCATTTTGTGTCATTTTATGTCCTAGAACCAAAGAATCATAGAATGTTTTGGGGTGGAAGGGACCTTCAAAGGTCACCTAGTCCAACCCTCCCCGCAATGAGCAGGGTCATCTCCAACTGGATCAGCTTGTTCAGAGCCCTGTCCAAACTCTAACCTGACCTTGAATATTTCCAGGTATCGAAACATTCTCTGGACAACCTGTTCCAGAGTGTCACCACCCTCATTGTAAAAAATTTCTTCCTTATATCTAGTATGAATCTACCCTCTTTCAGTTTAAAATCGTTATTCCTTGCCCTATCACAACAGGCCCTACTAAAAAAGTCTGTACTCATCTTTCGTACAGGCCCCCTTTAAATATTCAAAGTCCTCAAGAAGGTCTCCCCAGACCCTTCTCTTCCCCAGGCTGAACAATCCCAACTCTCTCAGCCTGTCCTCCGAGCAGATGTGTTCCAGCCTTCTCATCATTCTTGTGGCCCTTCTCTGAACCTGTTCCCAGAGGTCCATGTCTATGTCCTTTAAAGTGTTCTATGTGGCACTACCTGTGATGCCTCGGCTCAGGTTTTATGTTTTCAAAGACCTTGGCAAATCTTCAGGTTTGAAAATTTGGCGTAAGTGCAAAGTAGTTTTCGTGATCAATTTACCTGCCTAATGTTATGAAAAGTTACTCATCAAGAAGATGCCTGAATCCCCAATACTGTGTTCTGTGGCTTCCCAGCTAAGATTGTGACTTTCCTGTGTAAGGGTGACACACAGAGGGACCTGAAGCCTATGTCTGGTCATAGCCATGGGGTGGTAGACTCCTTTCTCCCTTGTGCTGAGGCCTGTGGTACAGAGCTCGTGCTTGATCTCTGACATCTCGCTGCTAAATATCAAAATAGCCACCAGAGGGCAATAATAATAAAAGCCAATAAAAAATTGCAGTAATCAGCCTCAGGAGGTCAGACTCTTTCTACTTGGTGTTTGGTGGCATTCGGATTTCGGAACAGCACTGCTGCTGCCCTTTTCCCTGGGGCTGTGCTGAAGCCACCCAATTCAGGTACCTGTGTCTTCCTTCAAATCTTGTGTACCTACAACTGAGTTAGCCTTGCATCTCGGAGTTGTCAGAAAGCCTTTTTTTTACTTTTTTTTCCCCTTTGCCTTCAGAGGACTGAATCCTTGAGAAGATTCAGCTGTTTGTGGTGGCAGAGGTGAGCTCCAGTAGGAAGGGCGTTTTCTGCTCAGTGTGTAGGACAGATGTGGCTTGTGTCAAGGCTCAATAGGAAGATGCCATCAGCTCTTACACTGACTTCCAGGAACACACCAGCTGCGCTGGTGATCCCTTTGAGACACCTGCCTGTGATTGACCTCTTCTGAGTTGCTATCCAGAGTTTCATCCAGCGCTTAAAGAAACAGGGGGCTATCACAGGGGCCGTTGGGAGGGGTGGTTAGAGGGGATTCTTCCTGATTCGACCTCCCCAGCTTTGAAGCTGGTCCTGCATTTGAGTTTGAGGTAGAATTCAAACCCTCCAGCAGTTCCTTCCCATCTAAATGTCTCTGATTTCATGACCAGGGTGTTCCCAGGGCAACAACTATTTAGCTCTTAACTTTCTTTGAGTGGAAAGTGTTTGCTGCTCTTTCACACAGATTTGCAGTTATTCATTTATTTATTTATTTCATCTTGTTACCACTTTTTGCTGGCTTCAGGAAGGTCTAGTGCTGCCTGCTTTCACCTGTGCTCCTCACACCATAACCTCCAGCCTTCTCAGGGTTGGTATGTCTTTGAGGAGCTGTTGACACCTCAGGCTCATCGAGTTAATTAAAACAGCACCTGCTGCTTCATGTGGATGGTGGGTCATCAGAGAAGCCAGAGTAAGTGGACAGATTATGGGTCTCTGCCAATGGCTTCAGGCCAGGGGACACAGAAGGCAGCATGACTTGGGGGAATGGGGAGAGAAGGTCTCTGGGCTATTCCTACTCTGCTCTTGGAACAGGGAGACACTTTTCAGAGGAGCAGTTATATTTTCAGTGACAGGTCAGGCAAAAAGACATGGAAGGAAGGAAGAGCCTGGAAGAACAGGATTAGTGCAGGGAGCTAAGAGAGGTACCTGTTAAAGCCATTTGACTGATTTTTTTTCTTTTCCTACAACACAGAAAATAAGGCCCTATTAAAGGAAAGTAAACAACTTCTTTGAAAGGTCTTTTTCTTATTGAGCTGAAAGCCTTTAAGTGACCTTTTGCCCTTAAGTCCTCGTTTCTGCAGGTGGCACACTGCCCCCTGGCAGTCAGAGCACCGGCCTTAATTGCCCTTGTCTATTAAAGCTTCTCCAACCCTGACAAGCATCCCTCAGCTTGTCCGGGGTGAGCTGCAGAGTGTGGCTGAGGCAGGAACCCAAGTCAAAGTTGTGAGGAGAAGGATAATGTTACTGTGACACAGGTGTAGCGGTGGAAGCACGTACATCAAATTTCAAATGATCTGGGAGGAAGCAGAAAATGAAGTAAACAGAGGAAAGTTCAGCCAAACTTTTCCTTGCTCTTCATAGAGGTCCAGGGCTTATCCACCATCTCTTGTCCCCCAAATTCCCTTTTTCGTCCCTTGAGCTGAGAGCACAGAGTGGGAAGGGAACATGGGAACCGTCCATGCCTCCCAGAGCACCTGGGCACTCATCTAGGTGTGTTTGGCCAGCATCACCTTTCGAAGGGCAAAGTGCGATGCAGGGAGAAGAAACCAGCTTGTGTCTGAGGGGGTGTCAATGTGTAGCCTTTTCCTAGCCTCTGGAGATGACTCCTTACCAGATCTTTATGGTTTCGTGTTGCTCACCAGATGGTTTGTTTTCTGTTTTCTCTTTGGGGCTCGGTTGGTTTACATCAGCTGCCCACTTGTCTCATCGTTCCCAGTCACTGTGTGTGGGCTGTGTATCTTCTCCCGTTCCCACATCCGCCTACAGGGCCTGGCCTTCAGAGCTGTAAACAAGGCACTTCTGTAACACGCAGAAGCATTGCTTAACCCCCCAGTGAAACGTAATCCTCTCTCTTGGGCAAAATGTGGCACGTGTGCAGAGCAACAACATGCAAGTATTTGTGACGACTTGTAAGCAGAGGGAGGTATAGCAGGGGAGCACAGGGAGCCAGAACGCAAGTGCAGAGGAGAGCATTCAGCCAGCATGGCCATGCTGATGGTCTTAAGCTTCTGAGAAGGGCCACCAGCAATCAGAGCTTTGGAGGCTTGTCCTCTCTCTGATATCATGCTGGTATAGATTAAACTGTGCACTTGAACCAAGAAGCAAGGTGGCAGATTCCCAGTTGTTGGTTTCTAATACCTTAGTCCGTGTCCCCAGGCTGGGAGAGGTCTGTAATCACTTGTCTTACCTGAAGGACTGATTGACAGCTCGGGAAGCAAAGCTTACAAAATCGGTGAAAAGTGGCCGTTTCCAAAATACCCAGCTTTGAGGCAGAGCAAGGCAAAAACCTTCAGGGACTGCTGCAGGAAGCTGCTCTCCCAAGTTAGTCCCAGGTAAGAAGAAAAAAATATCTAAAATAAAAGCCTTTCTTATTTAATGAAGTAAGGGATAGGCACAGGCAGTTATACACCGGAGACCAGCACTAGAACCTCCACAGATCAAAAGTGTTTGGAATTCAGGCAGGTGACTGTAACAGCTCATCTTTAATCGGATCACACTTCTATTTTCCTTCTCTTCTGTGGAACTCCCAGATTCTCTACAACAAGCGTGACTCTTATGACTTCCAGGCAAGAGGTCTGAAGAACACAAAAGTCTACCACAATTTTTAGAGTACCAGTATGTCCTCTGGTTCTAGAGGTGAATAAAAACTGTGTGTGTGCATGGATTTAATACAGCAGCTCTGAAGCAAGGAAAAGAAACCAAATGGTAAGAGGGATTGGGAGTCAAAACGCTACCAAAAATGTATAAAAGTTTATTTTATGAATACATTAAACTATTGTGCGCAGCACATACATATAAAAATAGAAGCAATTTCACAAACAGTTGATTGGACAGTTTCATGTTTCTTGCAAATTTACAGTCTCAATTTTGAGTCCATACTGAGTCAGAATATGAGGTATATTTTAGCAAAAAGGAAAAAAAAAGAGAACTTTGGCACCATTTTACTGTGCAAAATAAATTCTTGGAATTGAAATAGTGAGGTATACAAAAATCACTCTGCTTTTCCACTGCGTGTGTGTTTGCATCTCTGCATATTTTGGGAAAATTAGATTATTTAAGACCATGATTCTGTTCCAGTCAAGACTGTTTTCTAACAGAGGTGGATTAGGTCTTAAATGATCATGGGATTTGCCTATCAAAGAAGAAACCCTGAAAACAGGTATATCAGCTCCACAGGAGAATTCCATGTGCAAAACATGTGCGAGAGAGGCCGGTGTGGGGCATTCCAGCAGCGCTTCCAAAGCTTGTAGCGCATTTCATGACTCGCGTTAATGCGCAGTAGCTGAGATGATATGCTTTGAAAGGGACCACCTCGCGAACGGTCAATAATAGGTTCCTAATTTGACCCTGATTTGGGAAACTCTTTTACGTTCATAAGTTTTCTTTACATGGTCACATATCCATGGAACTACTCTTTCAAAGAAAGTTTTGCTTGAGAGTTTGCCAGACTGTGCCCATCTTCTCTTCATAGCCTCCATATCATGTACGTTCATCTTACAAAGGGTTTGGGTTTTCTTTTTTTTCCACTGTGCCAGCTCGATAGTTTTATCTTGAGGTGTGTATAATGAGTAATGGTCTTCCTAAATACCCCTTCTCCCATGCAGGTGATAACAGCCTGAGGAGCAGGAGGGAGTAGTGTTTAGCTAATCAAGCATGAGGCAGAACAGGATCAGGCCATTTTCCAGGCAAGGCAGAAAATGCCACTGTGCATTCTGCTACCATGAACCGCCCCGAGACTGCTCACATGCATTCCTCTCTTGAAAGTAGCCACGCATTCACTTTAAGAAGCACCTCTGTCAAGGTATCGTATCCAGCTAGTCTAGAACTCCACAGTGCTTCAGTACCGCGCTCTTCGAGCTGGAGGGGTATCCTGACATTGACTCCTGGCAAGGTCATTTTTCATTGTCACTTCTGAGCCTGACAGGATTCATTCTCATATCAGTCAGGATTCTTGGCACTGGGAGACCTTTTTTTGGTTTCAGTGTTGACTTCAGTATTGATCTGGCTGGCTTTGATCCGTAACAAGGAAAAAGCAATGGTGTAAAGAGTAACCCAGCAGAGTTACCGTTGGGGCTTCCCAAATGCCCACTACAACTGCATCCGCAAGGGTCTGCAGTTCTTAAAACAAACTCAGCCAAGCAGTCTGTATCCAGACAGATTTCTTGTGAGCCCAGTTTGCTCTCACTGTTGTATGTGCAAAATGGAGTCAGTGAGACTGATTCTCACCTTTTATGCCAGCTATTCCATCATTTAACAACAAAAATAAGTTGCTCCAGACTGCGCTGGTTTAGGAGGGAACAAACTTCATCCTGTCCTAAGGACACTGGTTTAAGCTGTAATCAGAAACAAACTTGTGTGACAGCCTTCAAACTGTGATTTCTTCTACATCCATGTACACTTCCACTCTTCCTTAAACTTAATTTCAAAGACAATTAGGAATATCACACAAGGATACAGGTCGCCAACTACTGTATTGCAGCACAGCTGTAGTCTTCCTATCTGTACCGCCAGGGACTCTAGCTCAAAGTAACTGTCTGATAACCTCCAAAATTTTCTCTGACCCACTCTTCCCACTCAAAACATCCTGCCTTTTCTCTTTACTAAAAGGCACATTTTCCAAAGCCAGCTGCTGCACACACTATGGATGAACAAAGTGTGCCAGCTTGGCCTCTCTCTTCATACTTCAAGACCTGAAAATGAAGAGCAACTCCTTTCCTTCGCCATATCCAAAGCGTTCTTCACGTACCGTAAGCAGTATTCCATTCTTTTTTCTGTTCATTTACACTGTGATCTTCCCTTACTTTTCAGCAGAATAAATTCAAGTATAAATCACACAAAAGGAGCTGGAAAGCTGTATCTGGTTCAGAAAACAATTGTCTTGACAATTGCTCAGTAAGTGTGGCTGCAGACACATCCTTGGAGGCACGCTCTTTGGCCAGATCTTCTGCAGCTGTAAACTGATTGTCTTACTAGGCTGAGTTACTCCATCTGAGGATCTGACCCTGACAGTGCTTTTCATGTATGTCAGAAGGCTCAAATTCATCATGAATAGACACCCCCTGCAAATAGAAAGGCATGTCAAGGCTGGACACAGCCACATTTTGACTGGACGTGGGAGATTATCTTGCACTCAGATGTTCACTTCTGCAGCAGCATGGTCCATCTATGCTAAAAATGCTCATGCTCTGACATTGCATTGAATCTAGTTTCAAATTTAGGAGCACACCATCAATGCAGGAATCCCAAGGCTTCTGGTAACTGACATTTATAGAGACTATTGTGTTAGGGCCTCTTAAAATACTCTTTCAAAGTCACAGAGAATGTAGCTTCATTGGTGATCCGGAAAAAGGTTGTCAAAAGAATAAGGCAAGGTTATGCACAGTTTGTACGGCTTCTAGGAGAGCTTTGGAGAGTATTTAACACAGCTTGCCACGAAGTCATTGAAACTGATGCTTTGAAAGTGACGGAAATTGGAATTATGGCACGAATTCCTCTGCCCCGACCCCAGAAGACGTGCTTATATAGTCTCTTTCTTCCTCTGTCCCTCAAACCTCAGTGACGTATGATAGAGGAGAACCAAATATTCTCAAAGCAGTATATAGAAGAAAATTCAAAACAGTCAAGTTTTCTAAAACAACCCTTTCCTGGAAGCTTTACAAATTTCATACATTTTATAAAACGCATCTTGCAGACTAGTTCTAGTTCTTAGAGATTAACAAGGTTCAGCCTAAATGAAACAGAGTGCCTTTAAATACTTGTGCTCTTTCATGCATGTATGCATATAAAGACACCTGAGGATCTAGCGACACGGTTGATCGATTCATTACAAGTATGTAATTACTCGGATACACCCTCACACATCCCATGTCTATATATATACATGTATTTATATTAAAGACATACGCATCTATATTTGAGGTGTGTCTAAACTAAGCTCACAAAATGTCATTCTAAATCCTCAGCTCCAAATACATTTTGTATTTGGGCCCCATCTGTGATTTACCCTGTGCCCCTTCCTAAGGGAAATTGATTGTAGGTCTTCATTTTGCCAACAAGTCCATGTGAGGAGACCCTGGAGAATCGCTTCAGAGACAAGAGGGTCTCTGGGGGTAGACAGTTTGCTTGTGTAGAAACGTTTGTGGAATCGGCATCCTAATGATTTGAGGAATATACAAATAGATTTGAGGAATATACAAGACAGGACACAGTGTGTAGAAGTGGAGGTGCAGGAAGATACTTAGATGGCGTGAACTGCTTGAAGCTCTGGTGAAGCAAAGTCATCTGGTGATTTGGCCCATGGTATGTGAACAGCTCACTATGAAAGGTTGTTATCTGAGGTAATTAATATTATTTAGTAAATAAACTATGATTGATGAGATGACTACCCACAGCCTTTCTATGTCTTCCAAACACTTCCTTTGCACTCCAGCTTGCATTTTCCTCTTTTCAGCACCAAAGGAGGCACACAGCCATGTAAAATTTGTACAGAGTAGAAGAGAAGCAGCATCATATTACACATGCTATGTGATGAATCTAGTACAAAGATTTTTATCCAAATATACATATACACATAAATATTTTTTCAATGAACACTATATAGAAATACTATACCTGGGAGATTATTTCCATGTGCAAAATGAAGCAGTTTTTCCTGGGATTTAATCTTCTGCTTTGCTCATGTTCATATTCTTGGTAAAAAGTGGGTCACTGTCATAGCAGGAGAAACCTTGTTTCCTCTCTTCACTCTCCCATGTTTGCTAAGCGCTATGTAAGCACCACGGTAAGCATTTGATTCATAAGCGTTGTAGTTATTGGGCAGCAAGGTTTCTTTGAATTTGCACTCCTCTTGGAAAACAGACTAAGTAAGAGAAAGGGGGAGGGGGAGAACAAAGTGGGTACAATAAATATCTCACAAAGACTCAAATAATTTGTCTTGCTAGCGTTTTTACAGAAGAACGAGTTGCAGTGTGCAACAGGTGGTGTCACAGTGACTGCATCCAACAGTAAATCTCCCTCCTCAGTGCTAATTTGGTGTCAGATGAACTCAGATGCCACCTGTCCAGATAATGGACTGTGTACTTCCTGTGACAGAACAAGTTAATTCATCATAAATCATGGATTTCTCAATTTTATTTGCAATCAGTCATTCCCGTCAGCATCACGCCCTGTCCTTTTGCCCAAATGAGGTAGCTTTATTTCACACCTCCCCGCTGCAAAAGGTCCCGTAATTTATCAAAGAACTATACCCTGCCTGCCAAAAGCTCTTTCAAACAGCAGTGTCTGGGGAGAAGTATTTGCTTGAATAAGGCGTTTGAATAAGGCCTCATATTAGCACTCTATCTTTTCTTTTGTTAAATCATTAGTGATATTCTGTTTAACTGCTAGTGAGATGTGCAGCAGGTTCTAAGCCAGGTAAAAATTTCATGTCACATCATGTAGATTCAAGAAGAGGGAGTTATATGGGAGAGGAGGTGCAAGGACAAGTAGGAGACAAACTCTGAGCACTGAGGAAATTAAAAGATAAAGCAGAACAATTCCCTGACAAGAAAAGTCTGGCACGTGAGACACCACCAGTGCTGTTCTGCTTGGACGTACGGTGTAACAACACCATTCGAAGCTATGGGTTTAACTTCGGATATTGCATTGTGCAAGGCAAAAGGCACATCTCTTACAGCTCTTGAAAATGTCTTTGAAAAGAAATAAGACTGAATTGAAACAGGGGGAAAAAAATTAAAGGGAGCTCTGATGGTAAACCCTGAATTTCTTTAGAAAGACCTAGTCAAGCAAAGCAGTTGGGCTTGTGGCGCTTTTTAGGTACTTGAAATCAGACGTGGTTGAAAGAGGTTCCCAGGGTGGAACCTGAAAACATCCCACTGTCATGATCTGTGTGAGAAGGAAGCAGTCAACTTAGTAATAACTATGGGTCCTTCACAACATCTGGCATTTTATTAAGCAACTGAAATGCTTTGTTGAAATTAAAGCTGTTTTAAAGGAAATTGCTTTGCTGTTTCTTGACAAAAGAGGTGAATGCAATTAGCGCCATTCATTACTTTGGGACGGACAACACTTGCCTATTGCCCGGAGCCAGCCTTTTTCAAA
>NW_010399411.1:50694-80234 GCF_000710305.1 Buceros rhinoceros silvestris
TCTTCCTAACCAGTGCTTTTTCTACTGAACGTTTGAGGCTGGAGATGCCTGGCTTAGGCTTCAGAGATTAAATTGCATTTAGACGGCATAGCTAGCACTTTCTAGAGGAGGATGATGGTGATGGTGCTTCAGTATGACTTCAGTATGATTGCTTTCTCACCCTGTGGACTGATGTCACAAAACTGGGTGTTACAATAACCCCAGGTGCCTATGTTAACTTTGTAGGGTAGACTTCCTACTTATCTTTCATTGTGTCGTTGTTTTTGGTAGGGCAAATCCTGTAGTCATGGTTTCACTAATGGTATAGATCGCTCTGATCATACCTCTCCTATGCACACCTCGATGCACACACACAGGCATGCAATCACGTGCACACCATAGACATACCCGCATGCTTTACCTTCCACATGATTTTGCAGAGCACATCCTTTAACTTTACATACAATGCAATTCGAAAGGGGATCAACAGGATTCAGTCTTACTAGAACATGTTCGCCATGCTAAGCCCTTAGAAGAAATAATCTAATCAATCTGTACTATTTGCAGAATACATTCATTTTCCTAGGGTGGTCCCTGTACAGTCTTATTAGACAGCTTTAAACTAACAGACCTCTAACAGCCACACTGCTTGCTGCGCTGAGTAACCCTGATGACACCAGACTAGACAGCCTCCCTGACACTGAAATGCTCTTTTATCTGCTTGTAATCAGAGATTTCCAGGAGGAAAAAAATAAATAAAATAAAAAGCCAAAACCACCAAACCCCAAACCCTTTCAGCCTTTGTTTAAAAGCCTTGAGAAACTATTTGCACTTGTACTCACCGTTCCATATAGCTTCCCCTTTTTGTTCATTGCAATGAAGAGAGCACTTCTCACACCAAACAGGCTAACAACACCTCTCTCTACAGTGGATATTTCAAAAAGACCTAAAAAATAAGAATTTCAATAGATGTGTTGTCACAGAATTTAGAGGTTATCAAAGGTAATTCGGATATAATTTATTTATCTTAAAACCCAGATGAATTCATCATACTTTCTTTAATAGAATTACATACCTAGTCCAGCAAAAAAGGAAGTCCTACATGCTGTAGGATTTTAAAATAATTATTCTGGAATCATAGTCATATGCTGTATAAACCCTTTGCTCTACCAAACTCTTTTGACCTGTCAAACTCTTGGGCTTTCTAATAAATAGATTATTTTTATCGAATATGCTATAATTTCAGAATGTTTGTTATTGAGCTTTAGAGAAGTATGGCTTGAGTTTTGAAGTCCCCCATGACATCTTAGCTGCGAAAGATTTTAGCAAGTGCCCTCTACAGGAAATTCAAATCCATAGGGCTAATGCTTTTCTTCAATCTTATGGTAACAGAACAGCACCAATAAGAGCAAGCAAACCAGGAACAGCAAGTCCCTTCCGTGACTGAGTGTCCCAAAAGCACCAGTCAGCTAGGATTCAAAATTCATGCTTTGACACTGAGATCAGCGACAACCTCCTGAATTCACATGGCAAACGAGAAGGTGAGGAGTGAGCAAACGCAGCACAGAGACACTTTTCATCATGGTTTGTCTTTTCTCATCTGTGCAATAAAGCAGAGTAAAAATAAATGGTATCTAAATTTGTCTAAGCATTTGTGACATGTTTCAGCCGGGAGAGTTCTAATGTTTATTGATCCCAGAGACTCTTGAAAGGCAACAGATGTAGCACAGATTAATAATATCAAGTAATAACATTTGCATTCTATGAAGGGTAATTACTAGAGTTCACAGCAATTAAGTGACATCTATTTCATTTCTGGATGCAACTCACTGTATTGGTTTTCATTGTGAACTCCGCTTATCCTTCCGTCTGGGAGGATTTGAAGGTGAAACCCGATGCCCACGTTGCAGTAAAGCCTCCGCTGCCTCTTGATTCCTAGCAAATAGTCACTCTCCCAGTTCACATCTGACTTCTCCCCTGACATCCCAGCAATGGACCTGGACAACAGAGATTGCCATCCTCTTTCCAGCAATGTGCCATTAGTTCTGCTTACAACTGGATGTGTTGAAGCAATCCCAGCTAGAAAACCCAGGAGAACAACAGCAGGCAACGTCCGGTGAATGCTGGCTTCGCAGGACATAGTGATGAGAAGTCTTTGTGCAGTGGCCATCCGGTTCACCTCCTGGGCACGTGGTCAGAATTAATGGCCCTAAAAATACCGCCCTTCTTGTTTTTCTCCCTTCAGCATGGTGGCAGAGGCTTATTTTTGGAAAGCAAATAGAGATTGCTGACATGAAACTAAAGCCTGAGAACAGTTGGGTTGGAAGCAGAGACAGGCCAGAGACAGGACTCAAACTGGTAGGGACCATGTTTTGTAGATCCTGCTTTCTGCGGGGCAGCCTCGGTTATATTTGAATGACCCATCTTTATAGTGCAGAGGCTGTCCCTCCCCACATCATCACTCTGACATCAACAGCTTGCCAAAGGTAAGCCTGCCACGGCTGTAACACTAACCTGCCGTCCTCCCAGGCTGGCTGAGGTTTGATGAATGCTGTCACCCAAGACTGGAGGCAGGAGTGGGGTTTCATTGGCTGTTGAAAGCAAATTGGTCAGGCAGTCAGAGGCTTCCCAGATGGCTTCCTTATTTAGAGAAGAAGGTGTAAAAACAGTCATGGACCTCATCAGCGAGCAATGAAAACTGTGCAGTCACTTCCTTGGTGGCACAATCACCGAGTGCACGTCAGGGCAGCTCAATATTTGGGGAGAAGTGGCTTGAAGGGGTCATTGCTCTTTTTTGAACATACCCAGCAAATCCAAGGCATCTCTTACTATAGCAGCCCGCTTGCTAACAGCTTGTCTGTACCTCTAACAGGAATGCTCTGGCCTGGGTAACAGAGAGGTAAGCCATGTGAGAGGGAGAGGAAGACCCAGGGCTTGCTCCTGCTTTTTCTACGCAAGCACATTTCTCTTGTTTGCAGCAACTATTCTGCTGAGCAGGGCGTGAAGGCTGGAGCATTGAGCTTACAGTTACATGTAGCTGGGGACATTGATATGTTCTTATCATTGATGTGTGCCTCTGGCAGGGGTGCAATTATATTTGTGTTTGCAAGACAAGGGCTTAAGCTGTCTGTCTTCTTTCCCCTCATTTTGTACTGATCCTGCTTCAGCTTCTTTGGAGATGATGGACAGATTCGACTTTTATCTTAATTTATTTCACGGGACTTATTTAACACATTATTGGGAGGAAAATGGCTGAGAATTATGCAAATATTTTTGCCAATATGTCTGTCAGCTTTTCACACACACAACCTGGGTCGTCTATGTCATTTGAGATGCCTGCAGGATAATAAAGAGAGTACCTGGAAGTGTAATTGAACTGAGCACACCTGACGTGACATACAGTTTCACATTAACAGGGTGTAATACAAGGCCTGCGATACTACAGACGCTCTGGCAGGAGCACCATGAGCAAAGGGGAGGGGATGCCAGCCCTGAGGCAGGTGAACAGTTAGATTCAGGGACTCATGAAATACTGACTATTCTCTTGAGAGAAGCTCAGCTGCAAAAAGATTCAGATCCACTGGACTAGACCCTGGCTTGTGCCAGGTGGTGTTTCAAAGCCTCTCTTTGCTGAAGCAGCATTCAGAGTATCTCCTGCCTTTTGTACACAATGAAAATGTTCAGACCCTTTTCTCTGCTGCCTTCTACTTCATCTCTTGATTTTCAAGCTATTCAAAATGCACATAGAGTTTTTAACAAGGAATAGCACCAGTATTTTACAGCCCCTCAGCATAGCTGCCGTCTTCATGAGATGCCAGTGTCAGTGGGAAATAAAGCCCAGGATCCCTGTTACAGGGATGGAGCACCGGTTTCCTAGTTTGCATTGTGCTACAGTCTGAAGACCTGCCCATTCCCAATGCCTGTGACTCCTAGAAACATAGCCTAATATCAGAGCTATCACTGTCAGTAAAATATGCATTGCAATATTTTCTGTCCAGTTGATTACATCTTTCCCCTAGAGAGTGTTTCAAGCATAATTTTGCTTATGATCAGTGTCCCAGGAGGGAAATCAGAATATATCGGCCAATCAACAGGCAAAACAGCATTTGGTGGTTTTGTAGGTCGAGGGAGGAGGGTGTAGAGCTGCCTTTCCACATTGGCTTTTGATCACATTTGCATCTTTGTGTCTTGTTCGTCAGGTTTCTCATAGCAAAGCCAAGGCATGGGCCAAAAGAGCTTCACTAACTTGTGCTGGTACATCTGCTGCTGCGCATTCCCCTAAGTCAAAGGAACACCTGGTGGGATGCACCCTATTGCATCCCAGTGCTTCTGATCCTAGAATGAATACTAGACCGTAGTAGAAAGAACTAGGATAAATTCTGCCAAGTCTGTGGGATTCATTGCTTTGGCTTTTAGTCAGCACAGCTGGGAAGCGACTGCTGAGAGCTGCGATGGGCCAGGGTAGCTAGAGCAGGGCACAGCTTCCTACCTGCAGTTTCTTGCTGAGCAAGCAGTGCTGACAGCATACTGTATGGAAAGGGTGGTCAGGTTGCTCGCTTGCAAAAATCAGGACTGCTCTTTCTCAATCTGGAAACCAAGACAAAGAGCTAAAAACTGTGATTCACTGGGACATCTGGCCCTCGTAAGCCTAAGACTCTTGCTATCTGGCCTAAAACCAAACGGTGTGCAGCTGGGAAATGAGGTGTATACTGTAGTCTTGTTCTGCTCAGCAATTCTGCATTGGAGCTGAAACGAGTCTTGAACCATTCTGTAGTCTGATCTGTGGCCAGCAGGTTGCTGCATTTCTGTGTATTAGCAAAGTGGTCTGAAGATGAATTGCCATGTAAATTCCGGAGCTTCTGATTCAGTTAGGCAAGACTTGTCTCCTCTAAAAGATGTCTCGTTCTGGTTAAACTTGCCCTCTTGGCTCATGAAGTAGTTGTTTCCAGAAAACACACTGTAACCTTTTGATTTTCAGGTAGCATGTTGTGCTGGATTCATGTGCCCAGTGTCATTTGGAAGGCATCAAGGGAGACATCATTGGCATTTCCAGTGAAACAAATCCTGTGAACTCCAAAGTGGTAAAAATTTACTTCAGCAGTCAACCTCTCAAAATCTGAAGACCCAGGATGACAGTGCTTTCTGCCTAATTAAAGTAACAAGTTTTCATTGTCAGTATTTTAGTACAATATTAAAATAACCCCTCTTTGGAACACAGCAGTACGGATCCACTTTCAGATAGTCTAGGAAAAGCCACGCAGCTGAGCAGTAACGTGATACAGATGCAGAGCACGTCTTTCAAAAATGCATGATGACTTAGGGTCCTAAGTTCCATTATCGAATCTCTTAGAAGCGTCTCCCTATTTTAAGGCCTGAAAAGAGCAATCCCTCATTCAAACACAGGACGGGCTAAAATAGTTCACCTTGCCTGTGTAGAGTCAGGCTGGTTGTGGTACAGTGAAGAAGGGATATTTCCAGGTGACAAGTCTGACTGTTGTGGCAGGCAAGTGTTTCAGGCTCTGGATAACTTGCATAAAACTCCATTAGCCCACACATGACCATGGAGGCCCATCAGACCGTCTTTAGGCTGATTGGGTTTGTGGGCCAGCATGTAGAGATTCGTAACACAAATTCTAGGACTGTTATGAATAAAATACAAATTACAGTATGAAAACAACAGAAGAAAATAATAGAGCATGGGTTGAAGGCATGGGCTGTATTGACAACTAAGGAACCAACTGATAGATGTGAAACTGGCAGGCACTGAGGAGTGTGTTGTTGGCATCAAGATTAGATGGGATAGGGCCACAGCATAGATGATTAACCAGCAGAAGACCTGAGCTCTGGTAGCAGGAGGATGACAAAGAGGGTTATAGCATACTGCATTTGTTATTTCTCGTCCTTTTATCCAACAAAGAGGAAGCTTTGTAGCCATATAGATGCCCAAAATGAATAGACAAGACAACAGAAAACAACTCTTGGAGGCTAAAGGAAGGAAGCTTCTGAAGCAAAAGTGTCACCTCATCATAACTGCTGACTCCTAAAGCATATAAAAGACTTATTCAAACCTAGTTTTTCATCTCTAGTGAAAAGGAACACAAGACACGTCGTGAAGGCTTAACACAGGACCTACCTCATCCTTCGGGTCACTCACGCAGCGATCCTGACTAGGCCACTTGGGCACACGGCTCTTGGCACATGTGAATACCTGAGAAGAAGAGTAGATAAGCTAAACAACTTAGAAAGCAATCTAAAATATTTATCTTCCTGTTTCACTACAAGGGATCTCACTGAGTTTTCACATGCTAATTTCCTCCAGGCAGGCACAAGTGACAGAACAGCTTCCTGCTAATTTTTAGAGCGAGGAGAGAAAAAGGATGCACTCCCAAAGGAAACTGTGGAGGATTTAGGGCTAGAGGGATGCTAGCTGCTTGGAAAAGTTCTTGATTTACTGCTTATTCATGCTCAATTCATATTCTGAAGAGGGTAAGTCAATACATACCCATCTTTTCCTCCTCAGTTACGACAGAGGACAGTTCATAGGGATACAGAAACTTTGCTGTGCCTGCGCACAGACAGGGTTACAGACAAGTCTTGCTCTTTATGACAAAACCACAAATTCCTTCTTGCAGCACAGATGTTCTCCTTGTATGAGGCTGTAACACAGCAGAACTCACTTCTTTTTTTCTGCACAAGATCTGTCCTTGGCTTATGTCTGCTTAAAGCTTGGCATAGGAACCCAAAGGCCAGAAGCCCTCTGGGAAAGGAAATTGTGTTCCAACTTTTCTTCTGTTCTAAGGCCTGGGAAGGTAGCCCATGCAGCCCGCAGAAGCAGTTGCTGTTGACTTGGAGGCGGAACAGCTAAAGCTGCTGGGGATTGCACCAACTGCCCCGTGAAGCTCTTGTCAATGCAGGTTGGAGGAGATTTGGAGCTCTTTGGAAGTGCAGAAAAATCCTTCTGTAGTGCAGAGCCATTGGTGAGCGATGCATTTTAGTGTAGCGGCTTTCTGATCCTTACCCATTCATGGGCACAATAAAATCCCACCCTAAACTGTTCTGATGTGGCCATATCTGCCTCTCCAGACCTTATAGAGGTTGAAATGACTATCATAAGACAGGGCAATGACTACACGGTGAACTTGTGGCTTCCCAAGCTGGTGTTCTGCACACCAGCCCACACTGCCTCTTTCATCACCTTCTCAGCTGTTCCCACTCTGCAAGGACAGGGAGTCTCAGGGCAAAATGCTGAGCTGAAAAACCAGAAGTGACAGCCACCAGCCCCCACAGAAATCTGTTTAGTGTTATTTATTACAAGAGTGGAATGATGTGGAACATATTTAATTATGTTTTAATTTGTTATGTGTGTTTGTTATGTTATTATTCCTCATTACAGCAGGAACAGGGACGCTGCAGGAACAGAGATGCTAAATGCCCAGTTTAGGTATCGTTATTAATAGGAAAGCAAAAATAACTTGTCTTTGCTTCAGATAGTGATGAGATTTTGTCCTACAGCCCAACTGGCCAGATCTCAGGATGATTCCTCACCATGGAAGCTATTCAGCTGATACGCTGTAATCCAGTATGGAAGGTTAAAGGCGATTTCTGCTGTTTGCCAGGTAACTGTGTCTGTCTTGTGTCGTGTACCATTAGCTCAGTTGAGGACTTTCTCTTGCATGTCAATTCTTCGTCTGCTGGTCTGGATCTCTCTGCATATTTCAGAGGAGAATTCTGAATGTTGGGCCTTTTGTGCAGTTATCTAAACTCTTTCCTAGTTTTGTCAAGTGTTTTTCGTTCAGGGTGGGCAACACTTGAAGGTCTAAATCTTGTTATCAATCTTTGAAAGCAGTCATGATTTGTTGTTTAATTTCCGTAGAAAAGACCCTATCTTTGACATTTCCTTCTGTAGTCTTCCCCCACCCTCTTCCCATTACCCCTGCTGTGTTGGTGGGGGAAGAGAAGGTAGGAAGATGCTGGGTGGATAGATACTGCATCCCCAAGTCCTGACCACAGTTACTCAAGCTGTGGAGGTGAAACTCCTCAGATCCCTGGTACTTAGGGAGTATAGTCTAGTCTTTAAATGGAAACAAAGCATCACAGATGTTGCTAGCACACAACTGGATTGCCCACTGGTGCTCAGGAGGTGAGGGAAAGCAACACTACTTCATGTTTTAGCAGCCTTCCTGGGAACTGACCAGCAAACAGACTGCAGATAAAGGTGTGTGTGTTGATGTTGGATCCAGCAGCATCTGTGGTGACAGTGTCTGCTTGGAAACCTCTTGACCCTCTCTCCCAATGTCAGGGGTATAGACATATTTCTCAATCAAAGGCTGAAAAGCCATCTCAAATCCACTATCTGAAGCCCTACAAACTCTTCACACATACTTGGGTCAGGCTAGTGCCTCAGTATCCTGGCTGCAGTATTCTGGATGTTTTCAGGGAGAGGGGATGTTTCAAAGACCACGTTCCTTTGTTGTGTTCTGGAGTATTTGCACGTAAGGGAGAGTGGAGAGTGGCTGCACAATGTGGCTCACCCTCACTCTGCTTGCATCCAGATGCGTGCTTGGGAGAACTTTTTAAAGGGCATGAAAACTTCAGACCAAGCTAAGTGTCCTACGCAGGGTTTTGAAAACCCCTGGTTTCTATCATCAACCGCATGGGCCTTCCACATGATTAAGCTCCCCAGGGCTTTATAGCTAGCAGGAGTTCGGGGTCACGAGTCTCACTGGCCACCTCTCAAATCCTGGGTCATGCTCTGAGTACTTTATGGTACCAGAGCAAGAAAAATTGATTATCCAAATCCTTTGTGATTCTGAAATTAAATTACAGGAGCTGTGGGATTCTTATTGTCTGTTGCTGCTGCCGCCATGCCCAGGGCAGGTTTCTCAGACTCAGCTTTATCCTGTCCATTGTAGAAATATCTTGTTTCTTCCTTGGGGGCTTCATTTACTTGGTTTCAACGTTGTTCCGCAATGTGCTCATCACGGTATTGCATGTACAAGAAGAGTACCCATGTAATAGCTCATACAAGGAAGAAAACTAGCCTGTCAATGGTATCGCTGAAGAACTTACCATGTCTTCTCCTGCCTTCCCCATTAATCTTCTCCCTGATGCCTTAACCTCCTGAGTGAGTGAGTTAGAGTCACAGAACAATTTTCATTAGGAGGGACCTGGGGAGCTCAAGTTCAACCTCCTGCTCCAAGCAGTGGTAACCCCAAAGCAAGATCAGCATTTGCAGTCAAATCTTTAACCTCATCAGGCAGCAGCAAGAACAGGGCTGCTCCACAAAGGGAAGAAAAGCCAGCAGCTGAGGGTGACCACAGCATGGGCAGGGGCAGTGCATTAAGCCAGGGCACAGTCCTAGATTCTCACCAGCACCCAGACTGGGTGAGCAGAGCAGGAGCATTGATGCTAGCAAGTCCCATTGACAATCCACTGCTCAGCACTGAAAAGCAAGATAGGTACCAGTTCAAACCAGGAAATCCAAATAACAGTGCAAGAGGCCCCAGGAACCAGGCTGGGAACAGGAACAGGAACACCTATTCTAGCTTAGGCCAGGAGTGAAGGCTCAGCTCTGAGCGTAAAGGGAGCTTCTGGAGCCATGGGAGAGGGTGCAGTTCAGAGGGCATAGGTGGGGCTGTACTGAGCAATTACAGCCTCCTGGTGCACTCAAGGCTCTGAAAAAGTATCCTCAACGGCAGAAGATTCCCTATCATCTCTGGCTGCGCCTTCTGGTGCTGCAACACTCTTAAGAGTGAACATTTTTTTCCTTACAGACCTTTGTCCAAAAGATCAAAATCTCTGCCTTCAGTCCCTGGGAGAATAAAGCAGACAGCTGTCAGCTTGAACTTTTCAGTGGCTCCAAAATGTGATTTTAGCTTTAAGATGGAACTGGTGTTTTCCTTTCATGTTGCTCTTTATGTGAACCTCTACAGATAGGCAAACAAGAGTGGGAGGGTAAGGGAGTTTTATTTCTTTGTCATTTAGTATAAATAAGTCAATTCCCAGGACTGATTAAAATGGACCTATGGTTAAACTAGATCTACAGGAGTATCAGTAGATTTTTCATTCCCTCTTTGAAAATGTGCATATAGAAGTGTATCATGCTCTCATCACAAGAGGTCTGGTAAAGTTGCAGGCTGCAGCTATCTAGATGGGTGCCTTCATCCAAGGAGAAAATTAATTGGTTAAAGGAGGAAATGGGGCCATTTCAGAAGTGATCTACATTCTGGTCAGGTTTAAAGGCTGAAGCAAACAGGATGAGTTTTCATATATAAATGCTGTAATTCAGGTTTTGTTCCTATAGCTCCTTTTCTGAATAGGAGATGAAGAGAATAAAGCCATTTTTATCTCCTCGACGGCAGGACAAGTAATACAGTAAAAGGGGCTTAAGCTATGCCATAGCTTATTGAGGAGCTCTGAATTTGTATAGACCTTTCAAGGGACCAGGAATGCAAGACAGGGGAGCTGTTGAAGGTAATACAACTGATGAGACTTAGTTCTGCAAAGAAAGGTTAAGGAAAGAAATCTGTCTGGAGAATCACAGAGTCATAGAATGGTTTGGGTCGGAAAGGCCTTTAGAGATCATCTAGACCCAACTCCCCTGCCATGGACAGGGACACCTTCAGGTTCCTCAAAGCCCCAACCAACCTGGCCTTGAACACTTCCAGGGATGGGACATCCACAGCCTCTCTGGGCAACAGGTTCCAGTGCCTCACCACCCTCACAGCAAAAAGCAAAAAAGGGAAAAGAGTAACAAAACCACATCATTTTGAGACAGAAAGGTGGCAATATGGTATTCAAAGATATCAGAAGAGACTGAAAGGCATTTTGCAGGCACATACGTGTAAATCTGTATTGGAAATCGTAAGGAGCACATCAGATCTGCAGGGGCAGAAAAGAAAAAAATAAAAATGGTTAAAGTGCAGAGCAAACACTAAAAAATATATGGAGAATAGGCAGCTAGTTAGTACTGTGGCTTACATCATCAAGGACTAAAGATACGTAGCAAGCAGCTGGGATCATCCAGTACCTAACTTCTAGCAAGTTTCTCTTTTGGAGTCTGTGGTCGTTGGCTCCTGTGGAACCTGGGGCTATTCACACAATCAAAATCCGGCACACGCTGCTGCCGATTGCTGACTTACAGCAGTGAAGATAGGCACATGTAGCAGTTAGAAGCAGCCTTAAAATCAGTGTTAGGGAGCAGAAGATGCAAAACAACCGGAGTTAGTGAACCTCTTTTTGGTATCAGTATTAGAGAAGAGGTTAAGGAGATGAAACAGCCCATAGCTCAGTGGTATAACAGGATTAGTAAAGAAATTATAAAAGAAAACATGGAAAAAGGTAAAAAATGGCATTAAAAAAGTGTAACTGAACAATAACATGAGCTCTCTTCATTCTTTGAGACCTGTATAGCTCCTGTGGAGAGCTGTTAGAGTTGCACCCTGTTGGCATCTTCTGTGCTTGAGGAAGGGATACATTTATGGAACACTTGCAGCTTTTCAATCTTGTGAATTCTCATGACAACCTGAATTCCCTGATGATATCCAGGACCCTGTTCAAAAGGCTCTTTCCAAGCCAAACAGAAGCATTTTTTCATTGGTCAAAAATGCTATAAACAGCTTAGCAGTCCCTTGATACTTGGTAAGTTGCCGAAAGCATGCTCAGCCTCTCCTTGAACATCTTCAACGTGCTCTCTGTGCATTCCTAGCAGCTCTCCGCTGAACTTCATCCAATTTGTTGTCCTCTCTCTTGTGTTGGGATGACCTAGACTGGACTTCATACACCAGATGTGGCTTCACCAGTGCTGGTTACAGGGAAATAATCACTTGCCTCAACACTTGACCTCCTGGACACATTCTTGCTGATGCAGTATGTGGTTGGCCTTCCTCACCATGGCTACTGGCTTAAGTCAGCTCATGCTCCACCACAAACCCCAGCCTCTTCTAAAGGCAAAGTTTTTCCCCCACCAGCCAGTGCTCAGCCTGTGCTATTGTTAGGAATAACGTCTTCCCAGAACCAGGACTTTGCATTTGTTAATTCCAGACTGCACAACAATCACATCAAGCCATTCCTCCACCTTTTCGGTGTCCGGCTGGATGTCTGCCCTACCTTCCTTGTACCAGCTTTGTTGTACGATTTGTTGTTGCCAGCTGCAAACTTGTTGAGTCAGTGAAAATAAACTAATTTGGTGCTAGTAATGATGGATTCTTCCTCAAATGGCTACTACATTTATGCAGTATATTGTTTCCATTCTCCAAATTATTATCCACTGTGATTTTGTACTATGTGGTCATCCCATGTAGTACCCACAGTAAGAAACAACATTAAAAAAAGGGGTTGTGGTTTTGCCAGTAAGGACCTTATTCTTTAACTTCTTATTTTTAACATTCACTTTTAAACTTGTGTATGATTCTAGAAGTTTAGCTGTTAATCTGTGACTGTACAATACAGTTAAACTGTCTGAAGCTTCCTCTTCCCAAGGCACAACACAAAGACAAGGTGAGAACAGTAAACTGAGAGTTTTAAACTACTTGAGTACAACAATCTTTGGGTAATATTTTTGAACCCTGCAAGTCTCATTTTCAGAAAATAACACACCTCTCTGTGTCAAAATCTCCTCCGGCCCCAGTTCATCGAGGGGTCCTCAATACTAGTGTCATTTTTCACACTGGAGTCTGGGAGCTGTTGAAGAGCTGGATGTGAGTGACTAGAATGTTGGTGCCCTCTCTTCAAACACCATGCAGATCTGCAAGTTCCTCTGGGTCAAGACTGCCTCCTTCCTTGCCTTGAAATTATAATTTATGATACTTACTCTGATATAAGCGTAGCAAGTCTAAGCACAAAATAAACACTTTGTGTTCAAGGCTGCGCGCACTTTGTTACTTCTTCACCGAGAACTGCAATGTAAGGTATTTGTCATGATGGCTTTTGACATATGGACAATCAAGATTAGATTCCTAAAATATTCTGAAAACCAGTTATAGCTTTAACAGTTACTGTGGTTAAATATAAAACTTAAGTAATTTGTTCTATTAAAAAGTTAGAGTCTTATTTTTATCGAGTGATGTTATGAGGGCATGTTCTAAACCAGCCAAAACTCTCGTAGCTCTAAGAGCTTCCCTTCCGCAACTTTGGCAGCCCGCTTAAGATGGTGTGGCTTCTTTGTGCATTTGGGTGGCACAGAATTCATCCTCTGACACCGACTAGATCAGGCAGACTCTAGAAGATTAAACATTTGAAGAAGAAGTGAGGAAAATGCAGGAGCTGAACAATAATGCTGAGTTTATTTTTCCGCTGCAAAGCTGAGTCTCATTTGAGCAGGGTCAGGTTGTGATGGGTGCAGGACTAAGAAGTAAAACCACACGTTTCTTGCATCCATATAACACTTATTCTCTTTCCATCCCTCTCCATGCTCTCATGCACTTCTCCACACCGACGGGCCCAGTTTAAGATTACACTGCTAATGATGATATACAACTATTCCAAGCATCCTTTAACCAGAATGAGTATTCCATGCAGGATTAAAGAATAGTTTGTCTGGTGCACGCTAGACAGGCGGTAGGGAGCAGGGTCAAGGCAAGCACGTAGCAGAGCTCTGAAATTTCCTTTTTGATCAAGCAAGCACTGAGCATATGTTCGCAGCTGGAATGTGTGATCAACTTACTTTAGCGGAGTTTCAGCACTGACCTTTTGCTGCATTCCTCCAGCAGCAGTAAAATGGTTCTGCTTAAGTAAACTGACATATACCACGTGCAAACCCAGCTGTCTTCTCCAGCCCACTGTTTCTCCTACTGTTACAAAAAGCTTGAAGGCATGAGAATGCTGTAATGTAATGTGTAATAACCTCTGATGAAAACAATGTTGCGAAAATAATTGTGCTCATGGCACAATAAAATCCACCTTGAGAAACTGGATTAAGCACTGGCCACAGGAGTTCATGTTAACGGGTCCTGGATTATTGTTCTTTATTACTGACTGGTTGAACAAATACAGGAGGCTAAAGCCTCTTACACCATCTCCCACTGAATCCTCTTGCCATCTTCAGCCTGACCCATCCTTACCTCTCTTTGGTTGCTTTGCTCTTGTTCTGCTTTGTTTTTCTATGTGTCTGGCAGGTCTGGCTCGTTTATAACTCCACTGTGAAAATTAAGATGGTTTACGCAGCAAGTAGGTGAGATGGCAAGCAGTTATTGATGGGCAGAATGCTTCTGCATAGAGCTACTCAAGATAGCGAGCACTGCCGTCGGTGTGAGCAGACCACAGGGAAACATCCAGATTCTGCCCCTACACTGCAGCATTGCACTGTGTGCAGACAAGGTTTGCCCAGATGGTTTGCAATTCCAAGTACCCCTATTTACGAGATGCGTTAAGCTGCAGTCATCTGGGCCTGGCTTTCGTAAACCACTGAATATCACCCACCTGAAAGCCAACCTGCATAAGCTGCCTTAGTTTGGCTACTCAAAAATGAAGACATCATTTAGTGTTTGGACAGCCAGGAGAGAACTTTCCTCCATGTGCATGGCCTGAGCTTCCTAAAAGTCACAACTGAGCGCGTCTTTCCCCAGAAAAATGCAGAACATACACAAATGACGTGAATCCAGAGCGTGTTGTACACAGCCTGTGCTGCCACATTCTTGATGCCTCTTAGTGTCAGAGGGGAAGGATTAGGCAGGGTTTTAATAAACCTTGGTGAATAGGAAGGGCAGTCAGGAAAGGTCCAAGGGCTTATTTATTTATTTATTTATTTATTAATGCTCTCATAGGAATTAAGTTGCTGTCTCCACTGCCCTGCTCAAATAAATACCTCAGCCTCAGCTGAGTTTTTTCCCACTGCCGTGACATCAGCTGGAAGATTATCACCTACTGCTGCTTGTTGCTGCTGCCTTTCACTCAAAGGAGGTGAGTCCGTTTACAGAGAGCAACCGAGGAGCTCTTCTGACCCACCTCTTTTTACCTACAGAGACTTAATGAGCGTTTTTGGGAGCGAAACCTGGTTGGAGATGGCAATGTTCAGCAGAGATGCACTCGCCCAGGGTGTCTAGCAGTAGGCTCAGAGGGCAGAGCTGCAGCCAGAGAACAAGGAGGGTTCAGATCTCCTTCATTTTTCCAGCCTCTCTAGGTAAAGACCCCTCTGCTCAGCACTGTAACACTTTTCTTCCCTCAGGCCGAATCCAGACCCTGTCAGGCAGCAGAGGCACATTAGTCACCTGGGAATGACAGCAGCCAGCAGGCTATCAAAGTACCATCTACTGTACTCGTAAGGGAAAACTAAAGGGTGTCTGCGAAGGCCACCAGGTTCTGGTCCTTCTCTCAGCTCTGCATCTATAAACCCGAACCCTTTTTTGAAGTTAGGAACGAAAGAGGAAGGAAGGTCGGTCTGCTCTTTTCTGCCATGGCAGGGATGCCATGTATAAATTTGCCAGTACATAAGACTATATCAGTCTCCTTGAAGCAGAGAAGTCAGTTTACAGGTCTGCTTTTTGGCCTGAAGATGTTAAAATCCAGCTCTCCCCTGAGAATGGCTTAATTATTGAGGGAAAAGAGTGTGTTAAGAAGCCAGACTTGGCTGGAATAAGGAATGAATGAGAAGAAATCATCGCTCAGTGCATGTTCCAGGAGCAAGGGAACATGTGGATGGGACTTGTGTGCTCACTGCGTGGCAGGCATGTTACCGGTCTACCTGAAAGTCTTGTGTGAAGCTTAGTCCATACACCCAAAGAGACACCCAGCCTACGTTGGAAGCATCAACGAATGCTGAATGGATTCTATCATGGATAGCAGGAGAATGAGGAACAACAGCCTTTGTGGTGAACTCGGTCATGAAGATGGCTCCATGTTGTCATAAAATCCAATTAAAGAGTTATTTAATAATGAATATTAAAGTCCTGATATATCTGCAGTTAGACAATATTTGTTTGCTTGAATCAGGATTCTAGACAGTTCTGAAGAGTTGTAGTCATAAGTAAATCAATTCTCCATCTCTGTATATGATGAGCCCAGTTAATTTTAGCTTCAGACACACAAGCTACAAGCTCCCCATGAGAACAAAAAGATGTAAGAGCTTTTGGGAGTCAGACAATCCCAGAGCACTGAGGGTTGTCAAATGCAGCCAAGGTTGATGCAGCTCCCTACCCCCACGTCCATCCAGAAGCGAGGCTGAGCACGTGTCCCCAGCAGCCACACATGCACACAAGACCTACATACATATCTCTGGGGACAATCCTATGAACCGACACAGGCAGACAACACAGCACTTAACCAAACACGAACAGCACCAACGGCTCCATCCTGTTACCTTCTCTGCCTGGTCAGGATGAAAGAGGAAAATATATGTGTGTGTGTGTGTGTGTGTGTGTGTATACTTACACATACACATAAACATACACATATACACATAAGCAATACGTATACCTCTGGTAGCTGATCTGCTTTTTGACGCTCAGTCTATACAGAAGCTTCCCCCGATCTTCAACCTCCCCTGCAGCTAGCACTCAGACATACAAGCCCCTGAGTCCTGCAGAACCTGTTGCTGGTACTCAAACCTCCTCAAACACCTACGCAGAGACACACATGCCCTACAGATGCCCCCAGTAACTGGACTTAGGTGTTGAGCGACTCCAGTATCTGGTCCCTGGATCCCTGATCTCCCTCTCACCTTAGGTACAGACACATGAACAGCCTCTCTCCCCTGGCCTTCCCAGTTACCTCCAGATGCAGCTCTCATGCCCTGGGTTGCTTAAGGCCACTCCAACACCCGACTGCCAAGGCTCTTACCCTGATGGTGGGTAGTCCAGCATGACATTCGCTAGCAAGTACATACACGGACACCACACAAGAAGTATACTCTCCGGTCTCCCCAGCTGCTGAGTCCTCAGTTTCAGGGACCCCTCGCCAGTGGCTGGCACCCAGACCTCCACACACACACATGCACACAGAATAGAGCCTCTCACCCGGGAAGGTAGTCAGGAACAGAGTTTAATGAGAAGACAGGAGAGCCTGTGGTGACCAGGTGCGGGGCATGGCCAGACAAGTGTACTGACCACCAACCCATGTTCATGCAACTGTCTCCTTTTCACCCCTTATCCTTCTGTTTTTCACTGCTTGTTCCTCCCCAGCCCACCTTGATCCCACCCTCTCCACCTCTGATCCTTCCCCTCAATATTCCCCGTAACATGTCTGGTGCAATCCCCAAATGCGATTCCCCCAGCATACCCTACTGAGTCCCACACCTCTGTAGGCAATAACCCCTCTCGGACTGCGAAGTGATGCGGGGACAACCTTGACAGATGTCTTCTGCAGGTTAGTCTCATACACAGACATCCTCATGATGATGATCATCCTCATCAATAAATATCTACTTACTGTAAAATAAATAAGGCAAGAAGAAAACTAGAAAATGCAGTTGTCTGCTTTCAGCAACTTATTTCACACTCTAAGCAAAGTAAGATATACTGTTGTCTTAAGCATGATGTACCCAGATAAAGAATCAACATGACTGAAAGCCCCTTCCTTTAAACTCTTTATCTCTGAATACACTTACTGAGCTCTGTGCATCCCAAAGATTTTTTTGAAAATTAACATGGTCTCTTTAGTTGCAGTATAGGTGTGAGATCATGCTATCTTTGGAATGTTGGTTGAAAAGGAGCTCTGGGACTCATCTAGTCCAACCTCCCACTTGAAGGGGGACTCCTGACAGCTCTAGAAAATATCAGGCCATGGCTGACCTTCACGCCATATTTCCAGTCATAGAGCTAAGCCATCTGCCCCAAAGTATGATGATTACTATAGGGCTAAGAATAATTCTCTGACTAGCGTGATCTTTTGGATGGACTGGATGGTATATGACTCAATTTATTGCAAAGACTTCTCTGCAATGGATTTCTCTCTCTCTCTCTCTGTCTTTCTTTCTTTAACTGCAGATTAAGTGTTCAGAGCTTTCTCTTCTTCTGCAAGAGACCAGATCTTGTGAAAACATAAGCACCTGAATAACGTTATTGATGTGAATGAAGCATGTAAGGGCCTAACAATGTTTCCTTTTTCATGAGATTTACATGACCTGCACTGACACATTGCTAACAAGGGGGCTTTGGGAAGTGTATGTTTGTGTGGTGAGGAGTCACAGATATTATTACTGGAAAACCATCTGCTCACCCATCTGTTTATCTTATCCAGCAGTCTTGAACTGTATATCTCAATTTTGCAGGGGTGAGCTTCATAAACCATGGTTTTCAAATGAAGTGACTGAAAGGGGCTATGTTGGCTAAAGGTGCCATGAGGCATTGGTGAGACTGAGGAAGTGAGTCTTGTTTTTCTGATGTCCAGTCTCGATTTTGAGCCTTTAGCTCAGTCTGGCTGCTAGACAATCTTTTGTATAGAGGAGTTGCAAAGATCTGATGTCTTGCATATGTTGCATGTATCCATCTTCGTATTTAACCATTACATACCGCCAGAGATATGCAGAGAAGTGAAATCTTGGGTCCACTGCAGCCGATAGCAGATCCCCTGCACAGATCAGGAGGGCCAGTATTTAACATTACTTTGTCATAAGAAGCTCTGAATTAGGCTTAGTCATGCAACCGAGTGGGGGAGACTGACTGTGAAGTCGCGCTGTGCAACGGCATCCAGCAAAGATTCACCATACGAAGATTGTGTGCTTTAGTTTTTCGAACTCCGTAGTTTCAGTGTCAACAGCCCTGATGGTGCTTTTTACAGAGCACAGAAATTTAAACAGGAGGGTTAGAGATTTTTCTAGAAAATGTCTGGAAAGATTAATATCTGGTTTCATTATTCACTTGTATCACATTAAATAAAAGTTACTTAAAAGTACTCTCTTAGCATTGGTACGAGTTGTCCTCTTGAACATATTTTATATTTATCTCCCTTATTCAGTTGATCGGCAGAGAGTTTTCTTGTCTTCACTATGTTTTTCCATTTTTTTTGAGTGGGAAAATCCTGTTAATTTCCCCTAGAGGGTATTTTATGTACATGAAGATTCAGGCAGGCTAATGGACTGAATTGCAGTTACTCTGAAAGTTCAGAGGTGACAGTCATGACAGAACAACTGAGCCATTCTGGTTTAAATCCTGCTCTTTTCAGGGAGAGAGAGCCAAAGACCCTTGTAACTGTCTTTTTCTGATGTGGGACTGCAGTTATAAGTAATTAGATTCCATTTACCTGTGTGTGCTGGTATTTAATTCTGAGGCCTTATCAGAGTTTGGGCATGTTACTTACCCCAGCACAGACCATGATGGTCTGAACATCCATGATTGCTGGTGCCTTTGGCTACAGAGTTTTGAGGAAAGCCTGGCCAGGCAGAAATGCGTTTAATAATAACGTGATCAAATCTCCCAGGGTTTGATCTGGAGATCTCCAGTATTCTCCAGTCCCCGGCTTTTCATTTTCACTAATTCCAGTAGCCTTTGAGTTAGGAGTTAGGTGTCCTGGAACATGTAACGGACTCCGAACTCACCGAATTTTGTGTCCTGCAAATAGCAAACAAAACATTAAAAACCACCAACCAGCAAACATAAAAGCAACAAGCAAGCTTCCATCCTGCTCAGGGTGTCTGTGGTGGGGCCGATGGGAATCTAAGGCTGGAGAGAAAGCATTGGGAATGAGGAGTGGCCTCTGCGTTTCCCCGGGAGGAAGGTTGCTCCCATCTCTGCGTGATAGAACATCCTCTTCACTGTCCAGGTGACTTTTAATGCCCAAG
Source organism: Buceros rhinoceros silvestris (assembly GCF_000710305.1). NCBI lineage: Eukaryota > Metazoa > Chordata > Aves > Bucerotiformes > Bucerotidae > Buceros > Buceros rhinoceros. The sequence goes on from NW_010399411.1 coordinate 70,385, forward strand.
TGACTTTAAACGATTTTAACTTTTCTGTAGCCTGATAATGATCCCAGCCAGTTACGTTTTCCTGAAGAACTACATTTTGTCTCTTCGTAATTTATCATACAATTATCTGGCCCACGGTATGTAGCTTCAGTGCAAACAACAACAAACTCTTAAAGTCTGCTGCCTGTCTTCCCTGTGACTGTCAACCATCTATGGTTCAATGAGTTTCTACATCAACAGAAGAATAAATTGTTTGGTGCAATGACAGCCGTTTTAAAAGGACTAGGTAATTTGAAACATACAGAGTCTGGCTTGGATGGGTGTTGGATACTGCAGAGTGACGCAGCTAATTCCCATTAACGCTGCGGTCATCGGGTGGCAAAGCTTTGCCCTCTGTACTGCCATGGTCACTTGTGTGCTGTGACAGCAGTGCTGGACAGACAGTTTTGTGCTACTCGTGTTGAGTGCTACATCCATCAGTTAGCTTTGCCTGAACATCATGATCTCTGCTGGGACTCGTGGCAACTGCCAGCTACCAAGTGATTCAGAAACACAGGTAGGTAGCGTGTTGTGGTGAAACTTTGCCTTCCTTGAGGACTCCAGAGCACATCCATTATTAGAAGCCCAATCTGCACAGCAAATTCCGCCTACTGAAACAGCAGAAACTGGCACTAGTAAAAGCACCTGCACTCAGGAAAGCACAGTATCCCTCATGGTTAGGCAGCACTTCCCCGAATTGTTTTGAGGGTTTAGAAACTGAGTGAACCTCAGGAAGTTGCCAACTATGTATTTTTATCTGCAGTTCATATTTCTTAACAGGAAGGCTCCAAAAAGAGAAGGACTAGCTATCAGCACAAAAGTGGTGTGTACCATTTTGCATGTAGTAACATCAGCTTGCAAGACTTGCCCATGATTTATGGACTGCTTGAAAGAAAGAACCACTTCCACAGGCAGGGAGAATTACCCAAGACGGCTAAAAACATATCCAAGATAACAACTGGTGGTCAGGCAGCGGTTTCCAAACAACTACTCAACAGAAGACTCACATCCTCTTGTGTAGCTGGTCAAGCTTGAGGCCAAGGTCACGTCACCGACCCACTACAATTTCCACCTTTTATTGATGAGAGGGGAAAGATTCATTTCTCAAAAAAGGAGGCTTGGCTGGCTTGAGCTGGTAGGATTTCCGCTGCGGAAATAAGCACGCAGAAGGCCGATAACGTGGATGCTGCATGCATGAGGAGTGGCGGAAGGAAGCAGGCCCCTCTTTGTGGAGTGATGCTATTTCTGCTGGGATTTAAAAGCATTCTTTGGAACAAAGTTGAAACGGACACTATAAATGACTTGCATGAGTGAGCATGGAGCATTTCGGAGGATTATAATTTATGCCAGGCAGGAGCTGTTATGGTTCAGTTTAAAGTGCTTAAAATAAGCCTTCTGGGAGACAACCAAACCAGCTTCAACTCTGGTAACTTCCCAGTTCAAGACACTCCTAAATTTATGTGTAGCGGGTCCAGTCCTCCATGGGGGCCAAGGGCCTTGAACTTCTGTTGAATCCACTAGACCTCAAAGATGCTCTGATGATATTTGGCACTGCTGTAAATGAACCAATGCCGTTTAGGAAAGAGTTGACAATGTCAGGTAGTACAGGTCTCTCTATACCTCTTATCCAAACTTGAATTAATTTAACTAAAGGATTTCTTCTACCAAGGTTTTTTATTTCACCGAAGTATGTCTTGAAGGAATGGAGAGGTTTTCTTTATATATGCTCCTCTGTGCAGATTTGAAACCAATCAACCTATTAAGCCAACTGGGGACAAACCATGTCCGTCCGCACCCGGATGCTCATGCATGTGCTTCCCAAAGGTGGAGCAGCAGGAGGGAGAACTCACTCTGTTTCAGCTAAGCAATCAGAAAGGCAGACATGAAGACCCACCCTTCTCGCCCTCTCGCAAGTAGCTTAAGAGACTTTGTAACACAAAGACATAGCTGTATCCTTGTGTAATTTTGGAAATTACACAGTGGATATCTCTCCAATTATAGAGTGGATACCTCTCCATTCTCAGATAAATTTTTGTACTTTATGAGACTGATATCTAAGCTTTTAGAAATATTGCTTCTCTAATTCTTAAATATTTGTCTTTGCTCAGTTTTATCCCTGTTAGTTAAGTTTAATCCCTCCTTGGAACATGAAGTACAGACCCGCCTCCTCTTTAGTCTCTGCACCCTTTAAATATTTACAGATGGTTTTCATATTCCTCTTCAGTTGTCATTTAGCCAGTGTTACTCTGTATCTCTTCAAACTTAGCACCCTTGGAAGGGCACACAATGCCAAATTCTACTCCCAGTTACATCTGTGTAACTTTGGAGTAAGTTCATGAACTTTAGTAGACTTTGCGTTTACACCAGCAAAATACAGAGTAAAAGATGACTCCCAAATAAAGGTGACTGCTAAATAAAAACTAGGAAGACAGTCAAAACTAACACCACATCCTGCGGACCCCGGACTGCACAAGGTTGGTATCTTTTGCTGCATTCCCAGTGACTGCAGCAAAGATTCAGAAGGTGTTGTGAACTGCCAACAGCCATCTGAAACGTGCCGGTATCTGCCATGGCTCTTCTGAGAAGTGCAGACATGGCACATCACGACATGCTAGTCCGTGATGAGTTCTTCTATGATTTGACACTGCTTGTTTTTGGGTTTTTTTTCCTATGTTACAAAGAATATTTCATATTAGATAATTTATATTTATATGTCTGTGCTACAAAAATGACACAAGAACCTTGTTTTGTTCTGTGACTTTTTCTTTCCTACGTGTTGATAATTATCCCCACTACAGAAAATTTCTTCGCTTTTGCTCAGCCCTGCACGGGGCTGGTTGAAAACACTGGTCCATGTCAGTTCTGAAAGCAGAGAAGCCAGTCAGTGGGACAAGAGAGATGCATCATGTACGTAAGTCTGTAGTGCATTTTCCAATGAAAAAAATGTACTTTATCTGTGAAAAAAGAAGCTTTGCTTGCTAAGACATCTCACCTTCCCCAAGCTGCACTTGCCACCCCACTTTTTGTACTATCTTCTACCACCTCTGTGGTCTCTTTTGTGGCCTGCTCCGTCCATTCTGCTGTATCTTACCAAACACATAGTGAAAATTTCATGGACTGCAAAATCACATCAGTTATTTCCCAGCCGCTTCCTTCAGCCTTGTGTAAACTGTGTTGCTGTTCCAGCTGACTTCCTTGTACCGACACTCTTCCCTCTGTCACAGCCACATCAGAGACTGTTAATGGGATCAGTGTTTCTCCTGGTTGAAAGGGATTATTAAATTTAGCAAAAAAAGAGCTGACTATTCATTGACAAGAAGTTTCTCTGGACTGTTTTTCACTGCATACTTCCGCTCGGTTTATTTTCTTTATGCTTTGCCCCCTAATGCCCTTCATTAGATAGGATTAATGCATGCCCTCCATTTCTCGTCCACTCAGCTCAACTGTTTCAGGGATGATGCCTGTTCCTGTTTGAACTACCATCACCCCTGCAGGTCATCCACTTTCCCAGACTTCCCACAGGCCTAATGATAGACACTGCCTCCCAGGAGACTGGTGGAGGTTCCCTCCTCCACCGACAGCAGTCACCTTCCTCATGGTTATTTAGCGGGACACACGCAACAGTCAAAACATCTTTTCTCCTTCCCCAGGGTACACTGATCCATCTGCCTGAGCCAATGGATGGGTCACTCCTGCTGCACACAGCATCCTCTGTAAGAATGCTGTTGGCATGTCCTCTTAAGCAATGGACTTTGGACTTGATACTTTGCCCATATAAGATGTCCTGGGGCAGCTTATATAACAAGGAAGAGCTTGTGAGACTTTGCATCTTACGTTAACTAGTTTCAATGGCTTTCTTCTTTTGGAGCCTTTATTATAAGGGGTGAGCACTGTTTTTTGCCCTTTGCAGGTTATTCTTAGATGTGGGAACAGAAATAAAGAACTATGAACCACATTTCTTCACCCTGAATCTGGCCTTATCTCTAAAAAATAATCTTAAAAAGTGCTGTACAGGTTTCTTATGGGTTCCTCTACAGCCTAAAATCACTGGGACAGCCTGCAGCATGTGCAAAGAAAGAAGTTAGGACATTCCAAATGGGAAATAAGACGCCTACCTCAGACGCTGTGAGCCTGCCACCCATGCTTAGCTGGTACCCACCTATGGAAATGCTTGGTACTGAAGCATGGTAATGAAAATTTTCCCCAGAACTTAAACGCTCTGCTTCTGAGTATTTGTAAATTCATCTTCATTTCAAGCATTACAAGCACATCGGCAACTGCCTGTGCCTGAGCTCATGCAGGTTATCAGCAGGTTGTCTTCACTACCCAGGCTTTCTGGGGCTCACCCTGGTAGGTGTGCTGAGTCTGTGACGCACATCCTGGCAAACACTGCCACTGAACGAAGGTTCTCACTTCATATAAAAGTCCACCCTTTTGAGCACTTGCTCAGCATGTTCAACATCACCATTCGATGTGCTTTTCTAGCTGAGAGGATTCAAAGCCACATCAAGCTACAGACTTGGCCAATGGAGGGGTACGACCCTATTCCGTCTGTCGGAGCTGCCTGGTGCCTGTTTTGCCAGCAAGCACAAGGGGGAGCACAGCCTACGACAGATGATCTGCTCCCCTCTGCTCACCGTGCCACCTCTAACTGCTAGGCTTCTTTGTCCTCTGGGTTTAGTCCAGCTTTCCAAAGTAATTTCACTAACGAATACTTCAAGCCATTAGCAGGACGGACTGCGATCCTCTAAGGACTCCTTCACGTACAGAATGCCACCCTGCTGCTGGAGGTAGTTCCCTCTATCTCTCAAGGGCAAGGAGTTTCACCAGGGTACTCTGGCCTTACTTCTGACGTCTGTTGTGGCTGGTCTCCAAGTGCTGCTCCTCGTGATGCATGCTTGCTTTGTTGCACTTGCTTCTAAATGTTGGAGTAAGATTACTACTTAGTGTTTAAAGATTATTACAGCATAAAATCAAGCCCTTCCACTTACACAACCAGAAATAAGGTTGTTTGTATTGTGCATAATAATATATTCTTCTAATTTTGTGGTCCCATGGGACCACAGTTCTGTGGTTGCTACTGACTTCTACCGCATCCAGCATATACAGCATGAAGTAATAAATTTATTTTTATGCAGCACTGATGGTCTGTACTGATACCTCAGTGAGGCAAAGATACAAGAGAAGGATAGGCATCCCTCTACACTTCCAACCTGGTGTGAAGACCAGGGAACAACACCATATTTTTGGATATAGTGCAGGCGAGAAATAAGAGTAAATGTGGTGTGCAAGACTCTGCTCAAAATACTACAGAAGCATAAATTAAACTTGTCTCTAATGAGAGGAAAACAAGGTACAGATCAAACGAACTGATCAACTTTTAGGCTCACAGAAATAACAGAACTGGCTTAGAACACGTAATCTTAGTAATTTCTCCTTTAAATTACGTTCCCTCTCCATAATCACCTTCCGTGGCTTTGCTCACCTCTCACACAATGGGAAAAGTAATAAAAAACCATCTTTCAGCTGCACTTCATTAACTTGGATCCTGTTATTCAGAGCAGACTATTGCAGAAGGAGAGAACTCAGATGCGATTCTCAGGCAGATTCTCTCCAGGCAGTGACATCTACTAACAGTGAAATTTCTGGAATTACAAGAGGGTAAAATCAGCCTGGTCAGGATGAGGGCTGTAAACCTGTTCCTCAACTGTCTGCATTCTTCCGCTCTCGTTTGTCATCACTCACCATGTAAGCAAACGGACACAGATCATATAGCTGAAGACAATGGTCTGAAGGTCAGCTAGCTATGTCCTTGACAAATTGAGATTCTCTGCAATTTCTTCTTCTTGTAATAACCTCAGTTCAGATTCTGTGAAAGGCACCTGCAGTTCATAGTGGTCACCATGAGCCGCTCAAAAAGCTGAACATCGGTATTCCCTCCTCATTTCTCCTAGGGGCAAAACATTTACTCAATACAAGCCACACATCCAATTTTATGCAACATTTTCAAGGCATTAAATGCTGTCACCCTTCCGAGGAACGCTGCGCTGCACATACAAATAGAAAACCTCATGCCTATTGAGTCATTTTCCTCTTAATCTCAAATAGCTTCTCATGGCCCAAGCCGGGTTTCTGACGTGGCTTTACTCCATAAATTGCAGCCTGTATGCTACCGTTCTGTACGGCTGCCAGCTACCGATCAAACAGAAAGTACAGTTTAGGTCATCTCACCTCGATATTCCGTTTCTCCACAGACAGCTGAAAATGTGCCGTTACTCCTTCCTTGGGAACAGATATGAAAAACGGGAATAACAGATGTTGTAGCAAGAGCCTTTAGACAAAGATTCGGCTTGGCAAGCCAGTTTGGCATTTACAAGGGCCAGGCTTCAGTACAATTTTAAGCAGAACTAGTAGTTTCCCCATTCCAGTCCCACCACTTTGATTTTCCAAAACCTCACCACTAGAGCTTGTTTGATCTCTTCAATATCAAAGACCACTTGGTCATTATGCTGAAAAGTTTGTATGTAATCTGCTGAGGACTGAAAACCTATTAAAAAAAAAAAAAGGCAAGGAGCTTAATTATTTTCTTAAAAACTACTGGCAGTTTTACACAATTGGTACTAAATTAAATGGTGTCTTCATGTTTTGGCAAAATAACAGGAGAATTCAGGCCTAATTTTTATTAACGAAACATCTAAAAGTGTAAGCAAGATGATTTGCTCGAGAAATTTTGGGGTTCCACAGGCCCCATGTTGGTAGATGGACTGACTGAAAATAAGTAAATAAATAAAAGTACCAGGTATGTAACACAGACCTTCTTCGCAGCACAGATAAGTCATGCAACTTATAAAAAGGAATACTTGTGCTTTGGCACCTTTCACAAACAGGGCAGTGGTTAGAGCACTTGCTTTTCTGGGACCAGAGTTTGATTTCAGCTTAAGGCCAGCAATGTAAAATGAGCTCTAACAGGATTAATCCAGCTCCTTCTAGATGAATTTACATCCCTCTTTTCTAGAACACCAAATTAGGTCACAGTACTTGCATGATTCTTCTTTAGAAGCTGCTGGCAGAGGGAAAGAAAGAATTTGACAGTTCAGCAATAGATGTTTGCTGGGTCACTTACATGGCTTCTGTACAGCATGCAGGACTCAATAAAAATACTAAGCTAAGAGTTTGTTAGTTACATAGTGACTTTATAAACATGAACTGATTAACATTCTTCTGTGAGAATTTTAAATTACTGTCCTGGTCTGAGTTAGAACAGAACCAATTCTCTGTTCAGTGATTTCACTTTCCAGCTCAGTCTCTTCTAAGTAACGGCACTGTCTGAAGTTAACGGTGTGTTTTTGCAGACAGCGTCTGCTTTGAGAAGCGGCAGCGCTTGATGTTCACAGCTACTACCAGAGACTGTTGGCTCCTGTGCAGACCAGGCTGCTCAATCCTGTGTGTCACGTTGGGGTGCAGTAAGTTACAGACCTCACCTGTGGGTTGGAGCAGACAGGACAGGTGACCCTAAACCGACCAACAAGGTGTTCCATCCCATAGACGTCATATTCAGCGTAAAGCTGAGGGATCATGAAGGTCTCGCTCTCTCTTGCCCTCCTCTGCCATGGCCGGTGTCCGAGGACGACTCTGTCCGTCCTGCCTTCGATCCCAACCCGTGCATCCCTGAACCCAGTTCTGGAATCCAGCTCCTGCATCTGGTTCCTGTCTGCTGCTGAGCCCAGCCCAGGCCTTCCCCAGTGCCTGCCCACAGCATCAGTGGTGACAGTGACGTGGTTGCCGTCAGGAGGGTTGGGTTTGGTATCAGTGTTTTATGTATTTGTATATCGTTCATTTTATTGTTATTATTCTCATTAAAGCAGTTTTAGTTTTCTTTTCCAATTCAGAAGTCTCTGTCCCTTGCTCCTTTTCTCTTTCCCCTCTTTGGGAAGAGGAGGAGGAGTGTTAATCAAGAGCATCCATCATTCATCTAGTGGCCAGCCCAGCTCTAACCCTTGTCAAATATGTACATTTCTCTAAATCTTTTAAAATCCTTGAATCAAGTTAAGAATTAAAATTTTTTAAAATGATTTTTTGTTCTAAATTCGCAGAAAATCTAAAGATTAGATGTTAACATGGGAAAGGGTCCAGCGCAGGGACAAATGTGAGTAGTTTCAGTCAGTAGGTGCCATTTTATACCACCTGGTTTATGCCCCCAAACTTCGCCAGCAGTAAGACCTTTGCACTGCAGAGGAAACAGAGCCAAAAGAGTTTTTTCACCACTCCAGAAGAAACTGCCATCATTCATCTAGCAGCCGGCCCAGCCCTAACCCCCGTTTCCCCATAACAGAGCTTTGCAACCTTCATATTTATCAAACTAAGTAAGAATAGTAGTAATAATAATGTTTTAAAAAAAATCACAGTGAAAATAGAAAATAATTTGGGGTTTAGTTGGCTTCCAGGATCTCTAGTTTTCAAGTGCAGAATTTCAGCAATACACAGAAAGAGATTTGAGATTCAACACCAGCTCTGCCAGGATCCCCCCTGCTGCCAACTGCGGACTTCAGAAAGGTAGCTGGCACCTCTGCCACCCCCGTTGCTTCACTGTGAGGCCAGCTCCTCAGCCAGCCCCAGAACCCCAGTTTCAGACAGGCCATTCCCTGTGGCCGGTCTCTGCCCTGCAGAGCTACCTGTGGGTGCAGCTGAGATCAAAGAGCTTGCCTGGCCGAGATGGGGCAAAGGCAGTTCACAGTCTCCCCGCCAGACCCTGTAACAGGGAAGCAAAGGGGTGGAGGCTTTTTTTTGATTTTGTGGGATTTTTTTTGTTTGTTTTTGTTTTTTTACTGGATTCAAATTTGTCCCAAGAAGTTTCATGGCTGCACCCTGAGCTGTCTCCCTGTCATTTCTGATTAGATTTAGTCACAAAACATTAATCACTAATAAGCAGCAAAACATACCTGTAAAATAGAGTCCAGAATGCTACAGTGTCCGTATTAAGTTGTTCATGGGACAACCTGTCAATGTGAAATCTTGAAATAAAGCAAGAATTTAATATACTAAAAAAAAAATTCTAATTATTGCCACAAGTATATTTAAATTTATTTAAAAACCCTCTGCCACGATTCACAAAACGCAGCAGGTTAAATGCTTGACTCAGGTCTTCCATTTTGTAAACAGTAAAATGTATTGCTGCTTCATTTTATTTTGTGGTCATTGTGATGCTGGAAGGGCAACTGTGACAAATTATGTCGAAGTTATTCTAAGGAGACACCTGACATGGTTTTTATTTTCTTAAATGTCACGAAGCAAATTCAGAAAACGTTTTTAAAACTCCACAACCTGAACCTCACCCAGAAGATCTTATTCCTACCATAAGCTCTTAGCCCTACTACTATATATTTCTGTAGATTACATACACTGAGTTACATTTAACGTCCTTCAGAAAAAGGTGAGGACTTCAACCTTAATACTGTGTTGAAACAAAGCAAGAGGCAAAAATCAACTGCTAACACCCAAGCACAGACAGCATTTATCTTTTATTATGACAACACGATTCTTGAAATCACAACAAATATCACTTCAGGGTCATCTTCTCTCAGAAAAGAGACATTCCAGTTCAGAATCTCTGTAACCTCATCCTTTATCAGCAGGATACATCTTACTGCTGCACGGAAGTCAGTGCTTAGAAGTCAGAGTCAATGTAGAGGATACTCTGAAGATTTGTGGAAGCATATTACTCAGCTGGTAAAACATTTCCTCAGAAATCGTCTGAAAAAAATAAAATAAAAAAAAAATATACCAGTATTTTTGGGTTGGCTTTTTGCTATAGTCTGGAATAGTTAACTCTTTC